>NC_000077.6:24210000-24482500 GCF_000001635.26 Mus musculus | reverse complement strand
CCGTCCCCAGCTCTGGTCCCTCCTTGCACCTTGCCTGAGGGATAGTCTCCCTGAAGCACAGCAGTTCCTGCCTCTCCTCACATGTCCTCCCTTTTTCCCACCAGAGGTAGCATGCACACTCCCCATTGCATCTGAGACCAGCCAAGTGTTCATCTCTTGAATCCATGCAGCTAAAAAATGCCTTTTCCCACCCCTTACAGCCTGCAGCACATTTTCTTTTTAAAGTATAGCTGTCTCTAATCAGATGAGAACACCACACTTTGGGGATTCCCATAGGAGAGGAGCTCTCATGCAACTTAGAGGCCATTATAAGAGAATTATTTGTGTCCTTGCCTTTACCCACCCTTATCATGCATACCACCCTTACCAAGACACACACACACATACACACACACACACACACACACACACACACACACACACACACACACGGATTATTAACCATAATCATTCCAAGACAGAGATTATCTCTTCTCTTGCTGACAGTATATGACAGTATAGATTCAATAAATACTTGTTAGAGGTGATACTCAAGTACAAACCTTGAAGCATCAATTTGTTTCTACCGGCATATGGTATGTAGCTCCCTAACAACCAGTATTTGCTGAGGACAGATTCCACAACAGAATTTGGAATTTAGTTATAATCATGGCCACCCCCCACCCCCACCACAAGAGTAATCATCTGGAGTGCTTGATAGGAAGAAGCCTAAGTTCCAAATATTATCTTGTCTAATCCTCACCCCCTAAAGGAGTCACTATTTATAGGTGCCTCACTACAGATGGAAAAGTCCACAGAAGCTCCCCCAAGCTATGTTGTATGAACTCTTGGGAAAGCATGTGATTGTTCAGCAGTTTCTCCAGACCCACAGGCAGAGGGAAGTATGTGGGCAGAAGCATCAGGGGTCCACACCCTCTGCAGAAAAGAGAAAATCTAGGATAGCATTTAAACATATTTGGTTAAGATGAGGCAGACTCTGCCCTGGCCTAGGGCACTGCCTGCTCTGAATTTTTCCCTTTGTAGATAATAAATCTGGTCAATTTAAAGGGGGCAGAGGTGAAGTAAGAAACCAATAAGCCCCTGAAAGTTTGGCTGCCTAACTAAGTGGTGAATTATGTGCTCATCAATGAATCCTCGACATGAGAGATGCGACAGCCCCCTGGGTCACATGGCCACCCCCCCTGTGAGGAGAGTTTTCTCTACAGCATCTTCTATAAGTGCTTCTCCAATCTAATTAGAAATGACCAAGCAATGGGGTTCCCACCACTGCCTCTTGGGGAACTATTCTGCCGTCTAAGAGACCTAATTATTAGGGAATTGATCATTATATTTATACTAAATTCTTCTGCACACAGTTGTATCACATCGCTTCTTAATTGTTCTCCTTTTGACCCTGCCTTCTCCTCCCCCAAACAATTCCTCTTAAGCACTTCAATTACTTTTTCCCTCCACTGACTCCCAGCTGGCCCACACGGGAGTGAAGTTGAGAAAGAAGAGAAATGAACCATGGGAAAGAAGGAACAGAGGCCTGGCTGCCTGGAAGGATGGCTAGGACCACCGAAGGCCCACATGTCACTCACAGCTTTTGTCCTACATGCCAGACCCTACACAGACAACAAGCCACAGAAAACTGTGTCCCTCTCAAAAGGTGCCCAGCAGAGCAAAAGCCACAGCCCACTGTCACTACAGCCACAGCTAGGTCCCAGCAAGTCCAACGAAGCAGATGTCTGACAAAGGGAAGGAGATCATCAGAAGATGTGTTCAAGGCCAGTGTCATTCCTTCTAACACATGAATTCTAGCCCAGAATCAAAACCTCCAGTCTCAGGAAAGAGAAAAGATGAACCAAACTCAAGGGGTCCCTGCATGAGTCAACCAGGCCTACAGCACACTGTAATCAGTATTGTGGAGGCAAGACTCCAATGCATGCTCTACAGGGTACATCTGAGCATCATGGCACCCATACTCTCTGAAAGTCCTCTATAGCTCTAAGGAGGAAATCTAAGAGCAACACATCTCCATAGGGCCATGGAGTTTTTGTCTTGTGCAGACCTTGGCTACATGGTAGCCAGTGCAACCTGAAATTCAGTTGATCTGTCATTACTCAAACCAAAGGCAAAATGTTTGTAACTTACAAAAAATGGAGTGTGTCTGTCAGCTGATGCTCTGACTGAATGGGGTGCCCACCTATCCCAACTTTTCTCATCTAAGAACATGAAACATCCAGCATTGCTGAAATCCCAATCTCCTGTATCTCTGCTTTTAACTGGCATGACCACACGCTTATTGGAGTTGGTAAAAAGTGATCCACACAGTCTGCAGTACACATCCCGCATCATACACCTTTGCCAGTGAAGCACAAGATTCTGAAAGCTGGGGGTTCAGTGGGACCCCCATCGCATCCTCATCTTTGCTCCTTGGTGACTCTTCCCTTAGCCTCCTCCTTGCTTTCCTCTCCTGTCCCTGGCTTTTCCACAAGTTGTTTTCCATATAACTCTCACATATTTATTACTGAAGATTCCCTTGGTCTTCCATAGCTGACTCTTAGGCACCACAAAGTAAAAGATGAAGAGGACTTCTAGACCCTCTAATCCAACTCAGTCCTCCTCCAGAGGAGAAAATTGAGGCCAAATATTGTCAGAATTCATCCCAATAGGAAGTTTTCAAGATACATGTCTCAAGATATACTCTATGTGAATCTCTATGGTAGCTGCAATGGCTAAGGCACCTAAGGATCAATTCCTGATGTCAGGAAACTCCAGCTGAGTGGGACAGACTAAGACAGAACAGTCTGCAGTACAGTGACACATGCTTTAGTAAAATATGGATGAGGCCGTCCTTAAGTTAGGGGAAAGAAATCAAGAGACAATGAAAACCTCTTAAAAGGTGGAATATTTAGGCCCAGGCTGGAGGGACAAATAAGAAGTGGCTACAAATCACTTATAGAAACATTCTGAGAGGTAAAAATGCGTTCAGAAAGTAGCCAGTGAGCAGTCAGGTTGCAGAGGCAAAGTCAAGGTAAAGGAAAAGAGAAAGAAAATGAGCCTGGAGAGGTAGATTGTAGAAAGGTCACGACCACACTAAGGAATTTAGATCTGGGCTCTGACTTTCATGTAGTCTGTGGAAGTTGACAGAGGATTTTATTCAGAAGAATTTTGGTATTAAACCTGTCATTTTCTAAAAAGAAGAGCTAGGTCCCAGAATGCGTTTGAGAATGAGTAACCAACTGTACTAAGATGTCAAATGAAGAAATCAGAGTAAAGTAGGTCACTCGGTTTTAGAAAACATTTTCAAGACTGACTCTATGGATTGTATGTGCAAGAGACAAAGAAGAAAATTCAAAAATGATTGAAATTTTGAATAGACTAGGTAAATATTCTTAACAGAGATGAGAAAATAGCAAGAAAAGCTGACTTGTGGGAAATGACATTCAGATCTTGGGGATACTGAACTCAAAGAATTGGAGCAATTGTCCCTTGGGGAGGCACAGAGACAATGTTATGGCCTCATGACAGAACATGGAGATAACAACTGAGTCCACAGGGGTGGTTTTCATTCAGTGGAAGAGTGTGGTGCAAGGGGGTGGGAAAATGAAACTTGGAGCATTGGGACACAGGGGAGGGGCCGGGCAAGAGAGATGTGCCCAGTAGGGGAGATATGGAAGAGAATGTACTAAGGAGATGAGTGGGCAAACAGCAGTCACCTTGACCCCAGAAGGTCAAGCTCAAAGGGACAAAGGCACACACTTTCTATTGAAACAGGAACACAGAGTAGGCAGGCTGGGCATACCTTCTGTAATGGAAGCAGGATGCTATCTATAGGTTGTCAGTCCAAAAGAAGAGGACTGGTAACAGGTGAGGACTCTACAGAGTTTGTGAAGTGACATGGCCAACAAAAGCGAAAAGGGAACAGTGGTAAAACATCCCTTAAGGTGACAGGATAGAAGAGAGAGTAGAGGGAGAGGCATATCCCATGGTGAGATATGGAGAATCAAATCTGTTAGGCAGATTTTTCCCTGAAATAAGAAAAGTGGTCTTCTAACATGTGGATAGAAAGAATGGAAGAAATAATGGACACATCACTGGCACCTCAAGAGGAAATAAGAGGTGGTCCAGTTACATGGTTAGGACCAAGGCTAAGGCAGGTGAGGTACATCAGGCACAAAATTGAAAGCATTTGTCATCCTAAAGGTCACACAAATGCAGTGTTGGTGCCAAAAAGACTGGTTTCCTTGATTTTTTTTTACTTTAGACTTCTCACTATCCCACCTATGTCATGACCCTAGGATCATGGAACAACCTCAGGGTCTTAAAAAGGTTGCAAATCATAGATTTTTTTAATGACGTAGTATATTCTCACAGGAAACTTCTTCCACGGTTCTTAGGTACCCAGGATAAGACATGGGCAAGAAAGAGGGAGGAAGGAAAGGAAGGAGCGGGGGGGGAGAGTTAGTCCATTAGCTCCGTATCAGAAAAGCACATGAAACAAGAAATGAATGGGGTGAGAACGTAGTTGAAATGGTTGCTCCAACAAGGCCGAAGAGCAATGGAACTAGGAGAAAGAGGCACACCGCTAACACAAGGAAAGGTCAGGAGACAGGGAGTCCCAATGAGACCAAAGGATGTGTTTCAAGGGCATGAAAGGCTGGGGCTGACAGAAGGATCAGAGGTTGTGGTCAGAAAGGAGAATTTCAGAGTTCAGGATTTCAAAAACAGAACAACTCCAGTTGGTGGTGAGGTCTAGTCCTTGCTGTTGGAGCAGCTGCTAAAGTACAGTTGAGGTGGAGGTTGCTAGAGACTCACTCTCAGGAGCCCTGTGGTGGGTGCATCAGGCAGGGTACTCTGTGGGACAAGGCTGCAGTAGTTGAAGGGGGAAAAAAATCACTTTTCTGTTGAAAGAAGTTTAATGTGCCTCATGGGGATTCATACAATTCTTTACAAACAATCATCTGTCCTTGTTCAAGTCAAAGTCGTGCCCAGAAAGCTGCAAGTCACCTCCCTGGCAGGAAGTGTGGGGGACTATTTACTCTACACTGTGCCTTTCTAGATCAGTGCCTTTATCTCATGCTTTCATGCATAGCTGGCCATTTCTGGTACAAATGGTGACCAAAGCACACATAAGTCCAGGCACTGGGGTAGGTCTAATTAAGCGCGGCCACAGTATCATTTAAAACAGCTTCTTCCATACTCCATGGCTAATATCTCTTTCAATGCTTCAGAAAATCTTATATGTTGAAAAGAAAAATTTTGACATTGTGTTTTCTACTTTAGTGTATAAAAAGGTTGTTTTTTCTGTACTCAGACTTATTGTCTTACAATGCCTTGATGTCTTTCATACTGCTTAACAAAGAAAGTAGAGGGACTTAACTTTTAAAAAAAGATACCCAATTGAGCCTTATCCTTTTTATTGGAACAAAAATAAAGCACGCCATTTAAAAACGTGAAAATAGTGGGTCTGAGATAAGCACTGGTGACCTCAGGGCTGAGAGGTCAGCTGCACACTCACCCTTGAACTCAGGGCTGAGAGGTCAGCTGCAGATTCACCCTTGACCTCAGGGCTGGGCTGAGAGGTCAGCTGCAGATGACCACCCAGCTGAGGCTAATGAACACTTTTATGAGACTCCAACCATTAAAGACCCTGTGCTAGTACTGATCTTACTCGATCTGGCTTCCCTCTTCCAGGGCAAAATTTGAGAATGTCTCAAAAATCAATTTCTGTAGACTGTCCAGAGTTCTTCACAAAAAAAAAAAAGAGAGAGAGAGTTGCAAAGGCTGGCCTAATGCCAATGGAAGCCCTAAGCGTGCAGCTGCGACCATGGGCACAGATTGACTCCAAGCTGGACTATTGAAGTATTCAGTAGGCATTTAATAGTTAAAACCATAATTGTTCAGAAAGATTTACTTTCTGGAAGTTCTATGAGCTCATACTCCCTTAATTCAGAAAATATTACAGATGTTTCAACTAAGTGTGGACATTTTGAAGCCTATCTTTGGAATGCTGGGGGAATGCATCATAGGTTTCACGGGAACAGTAGACTGCAGGTCATCAAAGAACAATGATGCCTAATAAGCCCTCTAGAACCTTGCTACAGCTTCAATGCTTGTCCCCTTCAAAGTGGATGTGAACATTCAATCGTTATAGTAACAGGAGGGGCTTGGCAGAGTAATTAATCCACGAAGGCTTCACCTTATAGATGAGAGTGCTGCTATCATGAAAGACTCTCTCTCTCTCTCGCCTATTCTACCTTCTTCTATGAGATGAAACAGCAAGAAGACCTTGACCATGCACTCATATCTTAATCTGAACTTCCTATTCTCCAGAACTGTGAGTCTTGAGATTGTATTTGCTACAATTACCTTATCTGGGCCACTGTGGTTCATAGCAGCATAGCACAGAGGAATTCAAACCTCATATTTGAGCCTACTCTCTTTCTCTCTTCTCTAAGAATCCTTGCCTTGCTCAGTTCCCATCCTTTAACAACAAGTCAGATGTCATCCATCGGGAAGCTGGCTCCAAATACTCTGGGTATGCCCTGGGTACGTCTCATAGCTTCTTGAATAGAGTTGATCTGAGCTTTTTGCTAGCTTTAGGGCCTAATAAGAGTATCTTCTCATTTTGTTTATTATCCTTTGCTGGGAGGTAGAGCCTTGGTTCTATAGAACCTTGGCTCTACTTCTGGGGGGTGGGGCGTAAGTCATTAGAGGCAGCCCACACTCAAGGTAGGATAAGAGGAGTTAGGAAAAAGGGTGAATGTAGAGTAAAGAAAGCTCAAGGACTTATTGTGAAGAAATCTGGCAAGCATTGCCTTGTTAAGAGATCAAGGTCAAAGGGAAGTATAAGTATATCTCAGATCTAGTATAATCTTTGATATGGTATGACATAAGACACTTCATCTCTGTGACCCTCGTTCAGAAACACATGGTCCCATCTAATATTATGAGAAGACCATTAGATCCAAACAAAAACACATCCTACAAAACACCAATCAGATCTCCTCAAAGTCATCAAGGTCAAAAATAATCTGAGAAGCCGTCACAGACCTGAAGAGATAAAGAACAGTGATAGCTAACTAGCACCTTGGATTGGATCCCCAAACAAACAAACAAACAAACAAACAAATAATGACCAGAACCTCGTGGAGCAGGAACAGGATTTCGACTTCACTGTATAGCAATACCCCAACCTTGGTTTTTAGTTGTAAAAACTGAGCTAAAATTACAAGATGTGGGCTTCAGGGAGTTTGAGTAGGGGAAATTAGGAACCTTGCTCTCTGCATCTCTTTGCATGTCTGAAACTATGCTAAAATCATTTGAAGCAGAAGAATGAAAAATTACCAGCACAGAATATCTACCTAGAGGTAACATAAAAGACACCAACCAAACCCCCTGTCACATGTGGAAACTTACATATGGTTTGATATCAGGATCAAGATCACACAATGAGATGATTAGAGCAAAGCCAGCAACTCCACAGTCCCACAACCCCATATTCCTCACTACAGCATGCTGAAGGTGGCTAGGTAAAAACTGTCTAAGAAAATTGGCGTTAACTTTTGAAAGATACAAATGGTACATTCACCTTACAAAGGAGTGTCCCATATCCCAAGGAGATACATAGCAGACAGAGTCAGAGCCTCCTGAGGCTCCTTGGACAGAGTTGATCTGAGGTTTTCTTTGGCTTTACACGCTAAGGGCATCTTATTTTGTTTGTTATCCCTTTTTTCCTCTTCTGAAGGCAAAAATAGAACCTTGTTCAAGAATTAGTTGAAATCCAGCAGAAATGAATAGTGATGAGACTATTTCTATCAAAATAGCTTCATTACCATGCTGGTGTCTGATAAAACCAAATGTTCAATTCTCTCTAGCAAGAAAGGTGCTAAAGGCAACGTCCTTCTACCTTTTGTAGAGAAAGAATCTATAGCTGAGATATTTTAAAGCTGTCCTCATTCACACAAACATTTCTTATTGAACCAAATTGGAATGCAGTCTTTTGTAGCTTCTTAAACAATCTAAGGAGATGACAAACTACCACCAGTCTGGGGCCTTTTTTAATTTGTTGTTTTATATTTTTTAAAAAGAAAAAAGCACATATACTTGTGAGTGCTATAATAATTTATCTCATTCTAACAGGATGGTTTTTTTTTTTAATTTAATCCACTAATGCTTGTCTATAGTTCAAGGTTCAGTAACTGAAATGTTGTTAAAATTCTCGTTGATCTCTCCCATCCACAGAAGAGTAGACTGCCTGCTAAGCATGGTAACGGAGGGATCAGTCAGTCAGCTGAACCTATTTATTATCCTGACTACCCTGGATCTATGTGCTGTGGAGAATGGCAGCCAGATTTCTAGGGCACACAGAACCAGAACTAGAAGTCTCGGTGTGCAGTTGGAGTCCTTGTGACAAGATCTGATTCTGTCTATAGAGCATTAGCCATCAAACTTTCTCTGCAGCTGTTCGTGACCTATTCTGAAGGAGGTACAGAAGGACAAACTACCCAAAAGGAAGTACATGTACATTCAAACTGTAGGAAACAAACTCCAACCCTAAGTCCCAGGGGAAAGCATTATAATTTTGGCAGCATATTATTTATTTCCTCCCAGAAAGAAATGAATGGGCCGACATCCAGATGGATCCATTGTGAATCATCCATCCCCCATTTCCACCTGCCCTTCCTCTGGCAAAAGACTCCCAAAAGTTTCTCCCTCAGCCGTGAGTCAGAGCCGCCCATCTGTCGGCTTGGTCAATCCAGGAACAGTTAACCTCAGTGATTATCTTCCACTCAGTAGTAAAACCTTTCCCTCTACACAGCTGGAGAGCTCCGACTCTTTACTTTTACTCTGCCAGCCATTTAAGCCAAAAATTCCAGGCAGGCCGAGTGGAGCATGTCATTTATAAGCTGTGCTTGCTGAGGCAGGAGGTCTGGAGGGGGCCTCTCTGAGCCACTGTGATAGAGTCTTTTAACACTGAACAGTGCAAATTGTCCACCAGGGATAACTTGAAATGTCTCTTCAATGTATAGTGCCTGGTGCCTCCAGTCTGACTCCAACTGAGTTTCGCCACTTTTGAGAAACTCTCTTCTATGCTTCTCTTACAGCCTTATGGAAGTTCTCTAGCTGTACCAAGAGGAAGCTACAAAGAAATTAGAGGAAACTCAAGAGAAACGCAAAAAAGTGAGTACTTACCCCTGAGCAAGGTATCACCTTGCTACACACACACACACACACACACACACACACACACACACGGTACTGAAAGCAAATCCACTCGTTAATGTTCAACTTTCATATCTAGCTACAGAGTGGACTAGCAATAAAATGCCAATCAGTTCTCTAAGGCAGACACACTACTGATAAATCAGAAATAATAAAGCTGGAGACAGGCTTGCTGGGCCCCAGCTGGTATTGCTTATATCTGTCCTAAGCAATCAGGAATCATGAAGAAACTTCTTTTTGGAACTCCTAACCACAAGACTTCACAGTGACCGCCTCAATCCCACATGCCCATGTGCTGAAGGGGGTTGCAAGGGAGAGGGTACCTTTATTCTTTTTGACAAGATCAATCAGACCCTCTGGGGTCTGCTCATGGCCCACTTCTCCCTCGCAACTGCCCATCCTCCATCCCAGCCAGCTCCATATCCGAGAAAGATTTAGAACAATGAAGCATTGCCCCACCCACCGCCAGCCCTGAAACTTTTTGTCAGCTACTAGGTCAAACCTTGGTACTCTTTGCTCTAGAGAACCTGTCCAGGAAATAGTTAGTCACCCTCCATAGCATACTTAAAGACACCACACCTGAGTTCCAGCGAGGTCAAAATTACCTACAGTACACCAACAGTGGGGTCTTCAGCTTCTAGCATCCCAAGTAACTGGATTTCTATCTAGACACTCTCCTGCACCAAGCTAAATTTTATAGAGCAGTATAAGAGATCAGTGATATGAAATCAGTCATTTACGCACTATTCCATCCTCTTCAGTCATAGGCAAACCCTCTCTCCCACCATATTGTTACTCTCACACCTATTCAGAGAGGTGGATACTTTTGGTCCTATTGTAGGAACACACACTGGGCACATCCCAGACTTCAATGAGATTGCGTCTTCTCTGTGCATTCATTGTGAATGCCACAATGGCATCTAATGTTCGTTAATTCCTATTGCCTCTATATCCTGTCAGTCATCAGAGCCTGTCATATGGTTACCATCAGATGCACTCATGTCTGCATTATGTGGCGTTCCTGGATACCTTAAATAGATATTGCTGAATCTGCTTGTGGGTTTTTTTCAGGACCACTTATATTGCAAAGATGATTATTCTGCTTCAAGACTCCACTAAAGGGGTCTTTCTGCTACACTGCCAACCCCAGAGCTTTCTTTTTGACCCCCAACCCTACTGCTATGCAATGGGAAAGTCGTGTAGGCTACCACCTTTGAGAAAAAGAGTTGAAGTGGTGTTTTCCTAGCATTTGGGGCAGGTGAACATGCAGAGGGATGCTGGCAAGAGTGCTGACTGGACATATCAACTTTTAGTCTGGATTCTAAGAGAACAAGAATAGCCTAGAAGGCATAGAAATGCCATATCAATAAACCAACATGTCTTGGGCAACTAAGAAGAAGTCCTTTTATGCCTCACATTGCACATTGAGTGAAAGTGTTTACCATCTTTGTGCTTTCTGGAGTACCAAAAGAGGAGATTTGATGTGGAGCCTACAAATCATATAAGGGCATACTTTCACTTTGCCCAATAATTTCATCAGCTACATAGAGCTCATGCATCTCCAAATTTTCCCATTACCATGGTGTAACCATGAGAAGATATTGTTGCTCTAAGGAAAATACAGTCATACATCTTGAGTGTCTTGAACCCTGTATTAAACCCTAAAATGAACTTGCCAGTTCCTGTATGTCTAGCTGCAGTGGCCTTGAGTTATTGACCATATTTCTAGTGGGTGCAAACAGACTATAGACTAGATTGAGGCCAAATTTCATACTTTTATAATAGCTTTACCATCAGTGGTACATCTTCTGGAAAGGTGCTCTAACATACAATTTTTTCAATTGGGGTATATAGATACAATACATGTATTTAAATAGCATGTTGTACTTGGCTTATACATATAAATACTTCCTGTTCTGGAATTGACTTGCAATCATATTTTTCAGGACCTGAGAGCCCTGGAAAGTACATTAATTATGAACATAGGTTCAGGTATGAGTATATGCATCCATGTACACATACTTAAATTCATAAGTGCATGATGATTAGGAAAATGAACATATGAGAAAGAATAACACAATGGCTTAAAGTCTATAGTCAGCACAGTTTAAAGGAGCTTACCCTCTTGCTCATCAGTGTTCCAAGTTAACTTTTTAGTTGTCAAAGATTTTCAGATATTCCTAGTAACTTTCCAGGACAGACAAAATTTCCATCTCACAACCTACTACCAGCAGACTCAGAACAAGGCATCCTCTCTTTTCCCATAGGCATGCCTTCCTGTGACATGGGAGTCCTGCATTTGCTTGCTCCTTTTGCACACCAGCCTGAGGGCAATAATAAAAGGCTTCACTTCTGGCAAGAAAATATCCTGTGTTCTCTGTAATTTCTCAGCCTCTTTGTTGGGGAATACAGACACAGATGATGGTGGTATCCAAACCAGTCACTATAGTCTCACAGCCATTTTATGAACAGAAACTGACCTCAATCAAGAAAAAAAATCACAGAAAAAAGAGCAGGCCACTAACCAGGGCTCAAGGTCACATTTCTACAAACACCTGCTTGTTCTCAGATAACACCTGCTAAGAGTCTCCAATACAAAAGGGCAGGGCTGTACTGATAAATCCTTTGCTCCAGGCTGGGAAGAGAGGTGCAGTCCTCCTGGTATGGGTAAGTCATGGGTGGACAAACTCCAGGGCTCCCCAAAGGATCAATTTGCTATCTGCATTTGTGACAGGAGTGATTTTGGAGGCCCCACTGCCTGGGTAGAGAGTTGACTGCAAAATGACCAGGAAGCTAAGCAAAAATGCTAATCACATCAACAAATAGAGTGAATTCCAGTGGGAAATGTCTGGAGGGTTTTGCCACGAAGTATAAAGTAATCTCTCTTTGTTTCCTTGTAGTCTCATACTCCAAACAGCAACTTTTACAGCTTTCAAATTCTGACTTTTAATCAGAAAGTTATTCGTAACAACCATAAGCCGAAGGGAGAGAACAAATAAGGAGTCATTGCACCTCCTGTTTTCCACACTAAGTTCTGTTATCATGGTCATGATTAGATCCTTATAAGTGTGTCATAGGTTCCAGACATAAATCTTTCCTCTGTTCCTATTGAGAAATAAAAATCTCATTTCCTACCTAGTAGTGCAGTCTGTGTCTTATGGTGCCCAGTAAGTGATATTGGGTCAAGTTTCTAGTCCCAGGTAATTAAGAAAGTGAAAGCTTCCATCTCATTTCTCACAGAGCACTTGGTTCTTCAGATTTGAGTCAAGTTTTGACTAAGTGGCTTGCCTGCTGGTCTTCATATGATCAATCCAATTGTGAACTTCTCAAAGCCAAGACCCTTAAAAGCCCAACTACAACTAAGGAGGTCTCTCGAAAGGATGGACCATCCAGAGACTGCCCCACCTGGGGGTCCATCCCATAATAGCCACCCAAAGCAGACACTATTGCATATGCCAGTAAGATTTTGTTTAAAGGACCCTGATATAGCTGTCTCCTGTGAGGCTTTTCCAGTGCCTGGCAAATACAGAAGTGGATGCTCACAGTCATCTATTGGATGGAACACAGGGCCCCCAATGTAGGAGCTAGAGAAAGTACCCAAGAGCTGAAAGTGTCTGCAACCCTATAGATGGAACAACAATATGAACTAATCATTATCCCCCAGAGCTCATGTCTCTAGCTGCATATGTAGCAGAAGATGGCCTAGTCAGCTATCATTGGGAAGAGAGGCCCCTTCGTCTAGCAAACTTTATATGCCCCAGTACAGGGGAACACCAGGGCCAAGAAGTGGGAGTGAGTGGGTAGGGGATCAGGGCAGGGGGAGGGTATAGGGAACTTTTGGGATAGTATTTGAAATGTAAATGAAGAAAATATCTAATAAAAATTTTTTTAAAAAATAAAGGAGGTTTCTGGTAGAAGTCTCCTTGATGCTTTCAAGACAGAAATATGTTGGGATTTTACTTGATATAAGACATGGCACCTCTGGTCTTGGCAGCAAGGCTTTGTTGACCTTGAGCTGATTTCCATATGGTTGCCAAGATGAGCTAAATGAGAGCATCCTGAGGAACTGGCCTGAGAGACACAGATTGTTCGGGAAGAAGATAGTGGTGTGGATCTTGAGTATGAAGGGTTAGAGGAGGCTAATAATACCAATAAAGACATCTGCTAAGAGTAGATGTGGCCTTTCTGATCCTCTTCTCCTCTTACATTCTTGTCAAATGAGTCTAGCACAGGATGGGTTAAATAATGAGTACACATGTGATACATAATAAATCTGGAACTGAGGCTCAGAACTGACCCTTGCTTAATATGAAAGTTAAGTCTAAAATTCTGGCCATAATTAATCACATGAACAAGTCTTCAGTTAGTCCACCAGGTGGACTACTAAATGGAAGGCGTGGCCTTGAGTCTGCCCTGGGAAATTTTAACAGGGAAATTTGAAGGTACTATCAGTGGAGTTGGTCAAGAAAGAGGATGAGGGAAAGGATTCCTGGCATTCGCATCTCCTATGCACATCTGGAAACTCCTATGCACATCTGGAAACTTCCCTTCACAGTTCTGCCCATGAGAGATTGTATCCATCCAGTTAATAGTCTCATTTTTACTCATATTGTGCATATATGCATGTATATGTGTTCACAAGCTAGAAATTGATCCTAAGACTTCACACATGTTCTACCATTGAGCTATCATCCCATCCCATATCCTTTAAATCTCCTCTTACCTTTCCCTTGTTCTGGAGCTTCTCTGCCCAGAAGACTTACCATGTTCTACTTGACAACTCTTAGTCTAGTTCATTGTCTCTGGGCCCACAGAGATAGGACAGGAACATCAGCCTGTCCACTTGACAAGAAATGACCTCCAAATGACTATTCTTGGTGTTCTAGAAAAGTACTTTTGCCTATATTTTCTGACTGGCATAAACTATAGTCCTTAGCCATAACCATATTTGCGAGTTCTTGTCTCCCACAGTCACCAGTCAGTGGTAAACGAAGACTCTGGGCCAAGCTTGGCTCACTCTCATAAACCTTTCAGAGAGTAGAGCGAGACTTTCCTTTCTTCTCCAGAAGCCATGCCTGCTCTCCAAGTGCTGTTCTCAGGTACTAGTTCTCCACAAGTAATCTAGCCATAAAGCTGGTGGGGAGATATCTAGCCATGACCACATGGTCTTAACCTTACCCACAACCATAGTGCCATAGGAAGAAAGCACAGCAGACATTCTTTAACATTAGTCTATTGAGGTTCTAAAGCCTATATGAAGAACTCCTTAGCTTAAAAATTTGTACACCCTTTCTCTAAATCAAAAAGCCCTTGTGTTGCTAATAGCTGCAGTTATATGTGTGGTACTTCCTCATACCCTAAGGAAGTATTTTCCCTACCCCAGACCCTGCCCCCCACATAGTCTAATGCACTCTGGTGCTTAGGCCTGAATTCATGGGTGGCGCCTTCTGCTCACCACCCAGGTTCTAAGCTGACTTCTTGCTTTATGAATCTCAGCAGGGTCTTGCTAACAGCATATTGGAAATGCAGCTTTCCTGGCCCACATGGACAGGTTTTTGTTCTATTTTCGTCTTTTCCCTGTTCTGTTTAAATATGGTGTCTGTGACTGAGTTGCGTGTTCCGGAGGACGTGGTCCAGAGAGAAGGAGCCAGAGTTGCTTCTCTGCCTTGGCGCTTAGGAAAGAGCAAATGGGGCTGCCACCTGCCCGGTCTGGGGATGATTCCAGAATGGCTCAGGTTATTCACAGCACAGATCCACCCGGGGGTAAAAATACCATCCCAGAAGGACTCTCCTCCTAGCCATAAAAATACCTATGTGGTATAGAGATACATTCAAAAATGACACAAGGTTTGGGAGCAAATGCCTCAGGAAACAACTGAAGCTATTAGTCCTAACCTAAGGAAAGGGAAGAGAGGGAGGTCCAGGAGGAAAGAGTGAGGGCAAGTCAAGACGCTTAGAAATGTCAGTTACAGTGAGAGAACTATACTTTAGGCTGTGGGAAGAGCTTTCTGACCAGGGAACATCAGGAAGCTTTTGCAAGGTGTCCTCCTGAGAACAGCAAGGCTCAACAAGCCCTACTTTGTGGAGAATTAAAAATAAGACTGCTGCAACGTTACCATCAACCTGTGGCATCTCCAGAAGGGTTTCTCCTTTCCAAGATGTTTTGTGCAGTGTTTCCTCTTGAGCGTCCTAACTCCACTACAAAGTCATCTACACAATCAGTGTCTCCCACACTCAACTCAGGGATAAGTGAGGAGGAAAAGCAGACTCACCCTCCTCCTCTCTTAGGCCACTTTTGAAGGTCTGGTCTTCTGTTTCTGAGATTCTTTCCCCAAACCAGGTTCTTGCAAATACCCTGTCCTTGTTATTGTTGTTGTTGATGTGATGGTGGTGGTGGTTGTGTTGTGGTTGTTTTGTTTGGTGGCTTTTTGCTTCTCAAATCTCTCCCTCTTAGCTTTCTCTACCTAGACTGGAGTCCCCACTCCTTACTGGTTTCATTCTAGCCTTTTCATGCTGAGAGTGGTACTTCCTCCACAGTTCACAGACCAACTTTATACATGACACTCCAAGGAATTTCTTACAATTACTTGAACTTGCCTGCACAGTAGACATGTCCAGGGAATCTACCTTTAGGGGTCAAGAGAAAGTCATCATCAATGCAGCTCTATTATTAAATTGCTTAGTCTTTACAGGTGCTGCCTCTGTCACATATAATGGATCCCACATCTCTTATCAGCAATATATATTTCTCATCCCTTCAAAATATTTTCAGTCTCCATAAATTCAGACAAAAAGGAGATATCCAAATCCTCAAAGGGGTGTTGGAAAACAACCAATGTACTAAATACCCACAAACAAATTATTGTACCATTGGGTGGTTAAATGAGCTAAAGCAATTCCTTTGCATTCTAGGCTGGGTGTCAGAGTTCTGGCTCCCTTACTCTGACCTGAATGCCTTGCAGACCTCAGACGTGACCCAGAAACAATATTTAAGCAGTGTCATAGACAAACCCTGCCAGTGAAGCAAAGAAGTGTGGCATAGAACACGTAGAACATCAATTGGCAATGGCTCAACCATTTTCTGACATTTTCATTTCTTTCAAATATAAAGTTGTTTTTCATTAGTATTAGTATTGTAAAATTTTCAAATTCTGAGGACAAAGAAAGAGAAAAGGAAAAAAGAGAACTGTAAGCCACCTAAACTCTGTGTGTGTGTGGTGTATATGTATGTGGTGTGTGTGGAGATGTGTGTGGGTGTGGTGTGCAGTGTGCATTAGTGTGTGTGTGCATTAGTGTGTGTGTGGTATGTGTGTATATGTGTATGTGGTGTGTGTGTGTGTGTGAGTGTGTGTGTGAGTATGTGTATGTGAGTGAGTGTGTGTGTGTGTGTGTTGTGTGTGTGTGTGTGTGTGTGTGTGTGTGTGTGTGTGTGTGTGTGAGTCAGCAAGTCCTCTTGTACTAAAAGACAGCTCAAGAACACACTCTTGCAACAGGTGACTTAAAGCTGCCACTTGAGATGACACAACGTCAAAACACAGGGTGGAAAGAGGAGCATCTCCAGCTCCTCAAGATCAGTCAGTGAAAGGGAGGCACGTGGAGAATGAACCGCCTTCCACTGCTGCAGAGAGCGCTGGACTGCTTTTTATTTGCTTCCTTCTGAGGATAAAGTACTGCAAATCTCTAGCGCTGTAGAAGCATCTACTGCTGCTTCCTCAGCTTTGGTAGCCCCCAGCAAAGCCCTGCCCCAAATCAACACAAAGTAACTCTCTGTGGCCAAATCACAAAGTGGTGCTCAAGGGTATCAGGCAATGGAAACAGCAATGATAATAAAGACAGTGAGCGGAAGCACTGTGGTGCTTTCATGTGCCTGGAACTATTCTGGCACCGGTTCCATCCTCCTGCTTAGTGATGTAGACAGTGAAGTTACTCTCCTCACTCAAATATAAGGATGGACTGGAGGAAGCTGTGAGTTCCCAGAAAAAAGTACCTATCTCTTCCACCTTCTGTAATAGAAATGATAACAGCAGAAATAACCATATCAAAGGTCAAATGTGCCAGATACTATGCAAATACTTTATCTTAACCAATCTTTGCAATAAACATATTTGCTAGTAGTTAACTCACCCTGTGCCTTTACATATTAGGCAACTGGACAACAGAGATTAGAAACTAACTCCAAGTAGGTCACCTTGAATGTGGCAGAGTTTGGGTATAACTGCAACCTGTCCTATTCTAAGTCTTTGGCTTCAGAGGCTTGTGATATTGTCTCCTCAGAGTATTTCCCTTCTCTGAAGCTCATGCAATTGCAACCAAAACCTGGGGCACTTGGGTTATTTTCATCAAGTGGAAAAGCTCTTCCTGAGATTAGAGACAGCCAAGTGAATGGCTCTCGGAGAGCCTTCTGGCAGTGTCGTCCATTCGTTGGCCTTAGCCACAGCTGTGGTCTCCAAAGGAAATAGCTCATGCAGCCGTTAGTTGCATCTGTCACTCACTGGGACCAGTACTTACTTCAGAACACCAGGGCCCCACAGGGATGAGAACAACAGCTATATCAAACTGATAGGCATCCAAACAGCTCCCTATGGTTCTGGGAGCCTGCTCCTCTTGATCTAAGATGAGCCCCTCCTGATTCACCCTCCTGTTTTAGAAGGTCAAAGAAACTGGCCCTCAGCCATTGACATTACATTTCTGTGGAAAGAGCCTATCCTAGCGCCCTAGGCAGGCAGTGCCATTGGCAAACTAACAAGCATGATCTAAGTCTGGGAAAACACCTCCGACCTCCTCCTGATTAAAAGGACAAGGGATTTGGAGGTGGTTCTAGGTGACATCATCAAAACAAGAAAGACTAACAAATGGCCAGTGAGCAGTGAGGTCTCTGTGTCAGCCTTGGGGAAAGGGAAGGGCATGTGGGACTTCCAGGAAGCCATCAGAGCTGGACAAAGACACAAGAAAGGGGACATTTTCATGGTGGTTTGGGTGTGTCAACACAGTAAACTAGGCTGAACAGTAATCATAAGATTCAATCAAATGCAACTCTACCAATGTTAACAGAGCATCAGGCATCTAGACCAAAATAAAGGGTTACTGAACCTGTATCTTCATGTGCCCTTACTGCAGAGACAAGCCATTTGTGTTTGTCACCCTCAAATAGCAGGGCAGTCTGGCGTGTGAGTAAGTGCTGGGATGAGAGGTAAGTTGCATGAAAAGTGGTCTGTAGGGATAAATGTGTGGAGAGAGGTGAAAATCTCTTTGTGATGGATATAGGATGTGGTTTAGAGTCTATGAATGATTCTGTAGGAGTCTAGCCACCCAACCTCTCCTTAATCATGGTCTTCAAAGTTATCTACATATTCATCTGAGAGAGCCAACAGTCATGTACAAATCTGGGATGATTTCTGTTCTGTAATATGCAGAAAGTAACACCACCTTATGAATCCTTGAACCCTCTCCTGGGGCTCAGTATTCCCCTATGGATAGTGAAGATCTTCAGTCCTGCACCCTGAATGCTGCATCAGCTGCTTTGCCAAGTGAGGGTTTTCAAGAGTTCAGGCTCTGAAGGAGGGAAAAGTCCTGTGTAGATCAGTTACTAATATGTTGATTCTTTCCAGTTGTAGAGTTTCCCAAAAGTAAAACTGCATAGATAGTAGAGACAGATGATAGATAGATAGATAGATAGATAGATAGATAGATAGATAGATAGATAGATAGATAGATAAACACACATACATACATACACACACACACACACAGCACTTTAGTTTCAACTTTAAAAACATAACCATAGAAATGGATTTGGCCAGTATAGCATGCACAAACATCTTCACCTTCGGGTTAATCAAACTATTCGAGTGAATTTTAAATTCTTCATAGGAAAAAGTGACACTGGAGTATCAGTCATCCAATATATCTCTGTCATTGTGTCAAAGACAACCTTCCATTATCTTTGATGGAGATGGGGCACATTCTGCTTGCAGATGAGATTGTCTACTTCCTTTAGAAATGCTAGGTTAGCACACCTTCACCGACCATTTGTTCTTTGTTTTTTCATATTTAAAAGCAGTAATACAACAACATCTATTAAGTGGCCTAGGTGAATTCCAAACTGAAAAACAGTTTAATGTATCCTATCTGTCCTAAGTAGCTTTCTGTTGCTATGATAAATTACTGATCAAAAACAATTTGGGGAGGAAGAGGTTTATTTTAGGATCTCAAGATGCAAACTTGGAGGCAGAAACTGAGCAGAAACCATGGAAGAAAACTGCTTGCTAACTTTCTATTCATGGCTTGCTCAGTTTGCTTTCTTATATAGCCCACAACCACCCACCCAGGGGTAGTACTACTCACAGTGGACCAGACCCTCTCATATCAATCATTGATCAAGAGACTATCCCCACAGACATGGCCACAGGCTAACGCCATGAACATAATTCCTCAGTTGTGCTCCCTCTTCCCAGATGATTCAATTTTGTCTGAAGTTGATAAAAAGTAATCAGTACATGTGACACCTTGTCAACTCCACTAACAAGTCACTGTGAAGCCATTTACTTTATTTTCTTGTTTACCCCAAGATCTCCCGTTACTAGCACAATATAAAACATAATGTAATTGTCAAAAGTCTATAAAAAAATCAAACACTGTGTAAGTACAACATCTCTCTAAAATATCCAATCTCTTAACTTTTGCTTCCTAAAAAAGAAAAGAAAAAAATTCAAGGGCTGAAGAGATGGCTCAGCAGTTAAGAGCATTGACTGCTCTTCCAGTGGTCCTGTGTTCAATCCCCAGCAACCACATGGTGACTTACAACAATCTGTAATGGTATCCAGTACCCTTTTCAGGTGTGTCTGAAGATAACTGCAGTGTAGTCATATTAATAAAAATAAATAAATCTTACCAAAAGTCAATACAATTTAAATACTTTCTTACAAATAGAGTATAAATACTTTCTTAAAAATAGAGTATAAATACACTTGTACTTAAGCACAACCAGAGCCCAGTATCATAGATCCAAATCTTGTAGCCCAATGTCAAACAACTATGACTCACTGCTGATCTTCTGGGCTTCAAAGGACTCGATAAACTCCACTTTTCTGCCTCTGCCATCTGTAACACACACAACTTGTCTCTTTTGCTCTTCTGCTGTCCTCAGTGGTCACTCTTCTAACCTGGCATCTCTGATATGCCTGACTTTCCATTGAAGCTGAGGATACACCTTCACACATGGGCTTTTTAAGGACACTGCCTCTGCCATCTGGTGCCAAACCTCAGCTTTTCTCAAGAACCACTACAGTTCTGGAGTTTCCATTCCAACTGAGGCTGCACCTACACCAACGGATTCTCCTGTCCTGAAGATTTTCTAAACATGTTCCGAAGCAACTTAAAGAGAGTAATATATTCCTGACTGGAAAAACCAATGCATTGTCTTTTTGCCTGTGATGAAATGGCCTATTTGGTCATCTGATCATATCTTCAATGGAACAGTATAGTAAGTAGTCTTCTTGCCAGGAAGAATGTCAGTTCCTCCTAGGAGATCCTCAGGAACCCCTATGTCTTTTATACCATATACAGGATCTGTCACATTGTCAATGCATGAAAAACATATGAGGAGAACACTGGGCCACCTTGGGCCCAAACTTGGCAGACAGCCCCACGGTCCCCAGAGAACTCTCTATCCTCAAGGTGCCCTAGCAAGCTCAGGATCTTAAGATCATTGGTGAGTGGAACACAACATCCGTTCCAACAAAACCGGAGATACTTGGAGCCAGCTGGAGCACAGACTCAGGAACCACGCCTAACCAGTGGCTCAGGTTCCTTCCGGTCGGTGCTGGTCTACATTGGTTTCAAATTCAGGAGACAGCCCCACAGTGCCCAGAGGAGGTACATTTCCAGAAGCTCTAACACTCCAAGGACCATAGGATCCCGGGATCCCAGGGTCCCAGGATTCCAAGAGCTTGGTCACACCAGGATCTCAGAGTCTCAGAGGAAGCTTGACAGCCAAGAACTCTGACACACCTGAAATCTCAGCATCACAGGACCCCAGAGGAACAGGATCACAAAGAAAGCTGGACTCTGAGAAGTACTGTCTCAACTGGGATTACAGGAGGGAAAGGCTCCAAGCAGATAGATCGAAGGAAGAGAGCACTTGAGATAATCAGATGGTGGGAGGCAAGCATAAAAACAGAAGTAACAGAAACCAAGGTTACTGGGCATCATCAAAACCCAACTCTCCCACCATTGCAAGTCCTGGATACACCATCACACCAGAAAAGCAAGATATGGATCTAAAGTCACTTCTCATGATGATGATGGAGGACTATAAGAGGACATAAACAACTCCCTTAAAGAAATACAGGAGAACACATTCAAACACGTGGAAGAATTAAACAAAACCATCCAGGATCTAAAAATGGAAGTAGAAACAATAAAGAAATCACAAAGGGAGACAACTCTAGAAATGGAAAACATAGGAAAGAAGTCAGGAGCCATAGATGCAAGCATAACAAACAGAATACAAGAGATGGAAGAGAGAATCTCAAGTGCAGAAGATATCATAGAAAACATTGACACAACAATCAAAGAAAATTCAAAACACAAAAAGATCCTAACACAAAAAACATCCAGCAAATCCAGGATACAATAAGACCAAACCTAAGGATTATAGGTATAGACAAGAAGGAAGATTTCCAACTTAAAGGGCCAGTAAATATCTTCAACAAAATTATAGAAGAAAACTTCCCCAACCTAAGGAAAGAGATGCTCATAAACATACAGGAAGCTCCAAATAGTTTGGAAAAGAAAAGAAATTCCTTCCATCACATAATTTTCAAAACATCAAATGCACCAACCCCCCCCCCCAAAAAAAAAAGAATATTAAAAGCAGTAATGGAAAAAAGTCAAGTAACATAAAAAGGCAGACCTATCAGAATTACACCAGACTTCTCACCAGAGATTATGAAAGCCAGAAGATCCTGGCCAGATGTCATACAGACCCTAGGAGAGTCAAATGCCAGGCCAGGCTAGTATACCCAGTGAAGAAATTAGGGGAAAACACCTGTAGTGGCTATTCCTGGTTGTCAACTTGACTATATTTGGAATGAACTACAATCCAGAATTGGAAGGCTCACCAGTGACCCTTATCTGGAGGCTTGAAGATCCTTATCTGTATCTTGGTTTGAAGATCTTGAGCCATAGTGGCTATGGATTCCAGAAGATTGAATCTCCGAGTTTAAGGAACACACCTTTTAATCTGGGCTACGCCTTTCATCTGGGATTAAAGGTGTGGTGGAACACACCTTTAATCTGGGCTACACCTTCTGCTGGAGACAATATAAGGACATTGGAAGAAGGGAGTCTAGCTCTTGCTCTTGCTCCTTCGCCTGCTTGCCGTGTGAGACTGAGTAACTGCTAGATCCTTGGACTTCCATTCACAGCTGCGACTGAACAATTGTTGGGAATTGGGCTGCCGACTGTAAGTCATCAATAAATTCCTTTACTATCTAGAGACTATCCATAAGTTCTGTGACTCTAGAGAACCCTGACTAATACAACACCCTTTAAAATAGTGACAAATAATATAAAATACCTTGGTGTGACTCTAAGGAAGTGAAAGATCTGTATGATAAAAACTTCAAGTCTCTGAAGAAAGAAATCAAAGAAGATCTCAGAAGATGAAAAGATTTCCCATGCTCATGGATTGGCAGGATTAATATAGTAAAAATGCGTAAAGCAATGTACAGATTCAATGAAATCCCCATCAAAATTCCAACTCAATTCTTCACTGAGTTAGAAAGGGCAATTTGCAAATTCATCTGGAAATAACAAAAAACATAGGATAGCAAAAACTATTCTCAACAATAAAAGAACCTCTGGTGGAATCACCATCCCTGACCTCAAGCTGTACTACAGAGCAACTGTGATAAAAACTGTATGGTACCAGTCAAGTGACTGACAGGGAGATAAATGGAACAGAGTTAAAGACCCAGAAATGAACCCACACACCTATGGTCACTTGATCTTTGACAAAGGAGCTAAAACCATCCAGTGGAAAGAAGACAGCATTTTCAACAAATGGTGCTGGCTCAACTTGTGGTTAGCGTGTAGAAGAATGCGAATTGATCCATTCTTATCTCCTTGTACAAAGCTCAAGTCTAAGTGGATCAAGGAACTCCACATAAAACCAGAGACTGAAGCTTATAGAGGAGAAACTGGGGAAGAGCCTTGAAGATATGGGCACAGGTGAAAAATTCCTGAACAGAATAGCAATGGCTTGTGCTGTAAGATCAAGAATAGACAAATGAATCCTCATAAAATTGTAAAGCTTCTGTAAGGCAAAGGACACTGTCAATAAGACAAAACTGCAACCAAAAGATTGAGAAAGATCTTTACCAATCCTAAATCTGACAGGGGTCCAATATCCAATATATATAAAGAACTCAAGAAGTTGCACTCCAGAAAACCAAATAATCCTATTTAAAAATGGGGTTCAGAGCTAAACCAAGAATTCTCAACTGAGGAATACCGAATGGCTGGGAAGCACCTTAAAAAATGTTCAACATCCTTAATCATCAAGAAAATGCAAATCAAAACAACCCTGAAATTCCACCTCATACCAATCAGTATGGCTAAGATCAAAAGCTCAGGTGACAGCAGATGCTAGTAAGGATGTGGAGAAAGAGGAACATTCCTCCATAGATGGTGGGATTGCAAGGTGGTACAACTACTCTGGAAATCAGTTTGGCAGTTCCTCAGAAAATTGGACAATGTTCTACTGGAAGATCCATCAATACCACTCCTTGGCATATACCCAGAAGATGTTCCAGCTTGTAATAAGTGCACATGCTCCACTATGTCCATAGCAGCCTTATTTATAATAGCAAGATGCTGGAAAGAACCCAGATGTCCCTCAGCAAAAGAATAGATACAGAAAATGTGGTACATTTACACAATGGAGTACTACTCAGCTATTAAAAACAATGAATTCATGAAATTCTTAGACAAATGGATGGATCTGGAGGATATCATACTAAGTAAGGTAACCCAATCACAAAAGAACACACATTATATGCACTCACTGATAAGTGGATATTTGCCCAAAAGCTCGGAATACCCAAGATACAATTTGTGAAACACATGAAACTCAAGAAGAAGGAAGACCAAAGTGTGGATACTTGGTTCCTCCTTAGAATGGGGAACAAAATACCCATGGAAGGAGTTACAGAGACAAAGTGTGGAGCAGAGACTGAAGGAATGACCATCCAGAGGCTATGCTACCTTCGGATTCATCCCATAAAGACCCACCTAATCCAGACACTATTGCAGATGTCAACAAGATTTTGCTGACAGGAGCCTGGTATAGCTGTCTCCTGAGAGTCTTTGCCAGTGCCTGACTAATACAGAAGTGAATGCTCACAGTCATCCATTAGATGGAGCACAAGGTCCCCAATGAAGGAGCTAGAGAAAGTACCCAAGAAGCTGAAGGGGTTTGCAGCCCCATAGGAGGAACATCAATGTGAACTAACCAGTACCTTCAGAACTCCCTGAAACTAAATCACCAATCAAAGAAAACACATGGTGGAACTTGTGGCTCTAGCTATAATTGTAGCAGAGGATGGCCTAGTGGATCATCAATGGGAGGGGAGGCCCTTGGTTCTGTTAAAGTTCTATGCCCCAGTATAGGGGAATGTCTGGGCCAGGAAGCAGGAGTGGGTATGTTGGGGAGCAGGGAAAAGGAGTAGAGAAAAGGCGATTTTCAGAGGGGAAACTAGGAAATGGGATAACATTTGAGATGTAAATAAAGAAAATATCTAATAAAAATTATGCAGAATCAAGCACAACAATGATGTCAGACACAGAGCTCTCACAGTGATCCAGGGATGAGGTGAGATTCAGGTTCTGAGGGTGGTCTTGGATCAGGGACTAGATATCAGGCTGGAGATCTTACTGATTTTTAATTGTGTTCCATGGAAAGCCTTTCCTCAATGATAATGCAATCTTGGAACTCCACAGGGTAACTAAAATGTGCTAAAATGTAGCAAGCTCACAGTAGACTGTAACATTTTATTTGTCCAGAGCAAAGAACTATGCTGGATACATCTAGGAGCTCAACAGTGCTTATTAAACAACAACAAAATTAATTTATCTCCAGTGTTTTCAGAGATATAAGATGCCAAAGAAAGAACTTTGAGTTGAGGGTAGGCAGTCTTCAAGTAGATAGCCTTTTCCTCAACAGTAGAGAGGCACAGTGAATGTCTTATCCACATAGGCCTTTCGCCAGCCACTGTGAGACACAACCACAAACTCTTCAGCACAAGTCAAACATGACAACACAACACAGAGCCAACTGCAATTCAATTTCTCATCTACTTTCCTTATTCTAAAATTGGGCATTCTTTACAATAGGCCTGGTTACAGAGAACAAATATAACAGTAAATCCTTGGGGTTCTTTACCTGAAGAGCCTCACTGTGCTTTACAAGGCATATCCACTCTTTCAGGGTTTTATGCACCTCTACTTTTCTAGTAGAAAGGCTACACCTTGTATGGACTTCTCAACAGAATTTAGAATCTGTATATAAGATAAAAAAATTAATAAGCATATAAGTTCAGTATTTAATGTTTGGTCAAAAATCATTTGCTGGACAATAGGCGTGAAAATGCAGCACATTAGAAAGTAGTCTGGAGTGCTAGAAGGGGCACAGGCTTTAGAATTAGATACATTTCAGGCAACTTTTACCACTGAGCATCATCCTTGACAAAGTCTTTAAATTATCTATGTTCCTGAATAACATAGACAACTCTTGCCACCTTCTCAAGACATCAGAAAAAAAAATTAGGTAAGATACATGTATTACAGAGAAAGCACTAAATAAATGCTAATTCCTTACTGTCTTCAACAGCTTTCTCCATAGATGGTAGATAGGTAGATAAGTAGGTAGGTAGGAGATAGATAGATAGATAGATAGATAGATAGATAGATAGATAGATAGATAGATAGATAGATAGATAGATGATAGATAGGTAGGTAGATAGATGACAGATATATAGATGACAGATAAGTGATAGATAAATAGATAAATAACAGATAGATAAATAGATAAATACATAGTTACATAGATGTTAGATATAGTTACATATATTGATAACATAGAAAAATATAAAGCTCCTTCCTTCTCTTTTCCCTTCTTTCTTGCAATAGTAAACACAAACACTTTCAATAAATGTCCCTTTCATGGAGTACAAACCTGTCATCTGATACGTATAACAAGTTAGCATACTGTTGTATATACTAACCATGTTTTACTAAATCATAAGGAGAACAACAACAAACTTTTGTTCCAAAAGTAATATTGAGCAGTGATTATTTTTATTTGTTACTTGTTAATATTTTATATAAGACAACTTCAGCCACATATATGATATATGTAGGAGGTTCAGATATGGTAATGGCCAACAGTATTAAGAGGCCCAAGTTGCCAGGGGTGGGTGAATCTTGTCATAATGTTTGGAAATGTGAACCACTTGTTTCTACAAAGAAAGACACTGGTTGGTCAGTTCTAATAATACTGTGTAGCACTTCTCAGGCCTGTGATAAATACTGGCCTTCATAACACACTTATTTGCATAGCAGAACTATGTATCATAGTTCATTTGGTGTTTTGGTTATTGTTGTTGTTTGAGTTTAGGGGGTTGTTTGTTTGTTTGTTTGTTTTTGGTTGGTTGGTTGGTTGGTTGGTTGGTTGGTTGCTTGCTTGCTTGCTTGCTTGCTTGCTTTGGGAATGTTTTGTTTTATTTTGTTTTTTTGAGGGCAGTGAATCTAACACTATGGAAGCTTCAAAGATATACTACATGAATCATTAAAACTCTTCTCTGTCCCCTTCATCTGTAGAAAAGGAAGAAAGAACAGAAGAGAGTTAGTAAGAAGGAGCAATGCTGAGATTTCATTACTTGCCAACGATTACACCAAAGTCCTGAGGTTGATGGTTTCATTTTCAGTCTTACCCCACTTTTCCCTCCTTAGTCCTCCCTCTCAGAGGAAATGAAGTTTTCTTGGACTCCAACAAATGTGTCTTCCTTCGCTAATTTCCATGTGCTGGATTCAATGCTAATTTACATCCACATTTGTGCCGGAGATCTTAAAAATCTGCTGTTGTTTCCTTCCTAAGCTGTAAGGTGGGGGGCTGGGAGTGAGGGCGGAGGAGTGGAGTTGAGGACAACCAAGAGGAAAAGAGGGAGCAATGGTGAGAAAGTGAGGAGGAAGAAGAAAGAAAGAAAAACTTCAGCCAGTAAGCATTTTTTGTACTTAATAATTTGATTTTGTAGGCTAGCCATATCAAAGAGCAAAATATTCAATATTGTTAATTCAGTTTTGCAAAATATATTCTTAATTTAAAAATGATTTTGCTCCGGGTGGTAGTGCAGTAATAAAGCAGTTATTGACCAGATCTTATTGATTGTAGAGTCTGCGGGCAAAGAGCACCGACCTCACTCACCCTCTTATTGCTTCCTCCCTCCCCAGCCTTCTTCATCTATGCTCGCTCAATAATATATTATTAATATATATTTTTAGCAAAAACTGTATGTTACAAGGTTAAGGGCTTCTTAGTGATTTTTTTTTTCAAGCTCCTCTCTCCCTTTGGGGTGTTAGGGAAGAATCAAGTCAGTAACCAAGTGTCTGTATAAACGGCTTTCTGTAGAAATACTTCCCCCACCAGCAAAGGTTCCCTGTCCCCATTCACACTTTGCTGTATTATATAGGACAGAAGGGAAGATTCTCTAAGCCAAAGGGTGGGAAATGGCAGCTTTGGAGAGAAGATTTCACCCTAGCTGTGAAGATCAAATCCAATCCTTGTGTTCTTTCTCAAAAAGTAGCTTTGAGCTTCAAAGAAGAGAAAACGGTGATCATGTCAAATTCAGTCACCAGTGTTCTTGCTTCCAGAAGCCTTTCATGAGGCTTTCCCTGCACTGTCATGAAGATCGCTCTCACGCCATAGCTGTTCGTGAGAATCAGCAATGCTTCATTTTGACACTTGCACAGAAAATGTTTTTCTGTCTTTATAGTTTCCCTAATAAGTGTGGAAGTTTTCTGAAGACAAACACTATGCTTATGTTCATTCAATAGCCCTTGTATAACCTACCATGTCTTGGATTCACAAAAAGCATGCAGTAATTATTTACCAATTACATAATGTGCACGGTCTGCAGTAAACTCCTTTAGAAGAGAGAAAGACAGACAGACACGTTTCACCCTGGAGACACCTGGAAGCATGTGGTATGCTTGTCTCCATCCATGCACCAGGTAAGAGAAAGACAGTGTAGGGACTATGGAGTAAACAAATGTTTCTGAGATTGACCTCCAGTTGTTATATCGTGAGTACAGAGTTTCGGTGGTTTGCTTTTTTGGGAAAAGAGAAAACCTGCTGCTTCCACCTCCCAATCAATGACTTCAGGGAGGGCAAGCAAATCCTGGTTAAGGGAAGACTTGGATTGAAAGTGAGTTAGAAGAATATTGTCTGCAACCTCACATAGTGACTTCATCACATCTCCTAATATTATGTTCAGGCATTTCTTCCATGGCAGAACAGACATGTTTGGAATGAAACAAACACTGTGCCTTTCACACTTTGGACACATTCTTGAGGTCTTGCCTCCACAAAGAAAATTCAGTCCATTAACTTGAAAACATGTTCATAAGAATTGGAGCATATGGAAAGAATCCAGATCGCTTATTAGTTGGGAAGGGATTAAAAAGGAGGGCACCATCACCCAATAGGAGTAACCCAAGTGAGTGTGGAGGAGTGTTGGGCTCTACCATCTAGCTATGTAACCACTGACAAGTTATTCATAGCAACTGAAGTCTCAATAGGCAACAGTTGGTCTCTCTAAGAATTTAGTAGAATAAGGATAAACACAGAAAGGACTTTTCACAGAGACAGAGGAGGCTCTATTAGCACTCCTGGGTCTGAATATGGTGGTAGTGTCTTAGTTTGGGTTTAATTGCTGTGAAGAGACGCCATGACCACAGCAACTCTTATAAAAGACAACATTCAACTGGGGCTGGCTTACAGTTTTAGAAGTTCAGTTCATTATCTTCATAGTGAGAAGCATGACAGTGTCCAGGCAAATATGGTGCTGGAGAAGATGCTGAGAGTTTAATATCTTGATCCAAAGGCAGTCAGGAGGAGGTTCTCTTCCACACTGGGCAGAGCTTGAGTACTAGGAGACCTAAAAGTCTACCTACATAGTGACACACTTCCTCCAACAGGCCACACCTATTCCAACAAGACCATATCCCCCAATAATGCCAAGGTCCATGGGCCAAGCATATCTAAACCACCACAGCCTCCAACAACAATATGGCCACAGAAAGACAAAGAATTACTAACATCACACGATAGTCACCAAACCCTAACCTCTTCCTTTCTCCTAGGAAAGCACCATTGGCTTCTAGGTACTAGACGGCAAGGAATACCAGGGGAAGGCCCTCTGAACTCGATCTATTAGGGCAAAGGACCAGACCAATCACCTCAGGGATTGAGCCTGGAAGAGCAAAGCAATCAACTGCCCAACCCGTTTGCTTCATTTTCTCCTTTGTTACACAGGAACAGTTACATAACTTACTTACCTACTCACTCCTCACGGTCCTCTCAGATCATGGAATCAGAACTGAGAATGTAGTTTGTTGAGATTTCCAGCTGGTCACAGATGCTGCCTTGCTGAGGAATCCCTCCTGCTCTCCACGGCGGCCCCACTGGTGCCCAGCCAGGGGAGGCTCCCCCACCCCCAACCAGAGCCAGAATGAAGTAAAGGAGTAGCACAGGGCTCTGCAGGTGGCAGGGAGGGGGCGGGAGCGGCACAGGCAAGGAAATAATAGAGACTGGATTGTTTATGTTTGTGGGAAAGGGCGCATGAATATGGATAAAACCCTGTGCTCATTCTGCTAATTACCCAGCATCATTGTTAAAGGAGAAGCAAGCCCATTGCAGATTTCCGAGCCAATTCCATCCCTTCAACCCACCCCCACCTACACATACAAAAAAAAAAAAAAAATCACCACTGCTGCCACCACCACCACCACCACCACCACCACCATTTTCTCTCCTCTCATAAAAATAGCTGACAGTGACCCTCTAAATATAACCCAGGTAGACCCACTTGAGTTAAATACAAACCGACAGAGAAATCCTGTCTTTTATCGTGCCAGAGAGCTGAAGGAAGGAAGTCTCACTCTATGGGTATAGTTGTCAGGTCGTCTTTCCCATAAATTCCTCACAGTCAAAGAAACCTCATAACCTGAGAGGCAAGGGGTGAACAAGGCAGGGACTGCCATAGAGAGACAAAGAATAGCACATTAAGAGGAGGCCATCTATACTGGGACCCAAATTAATAAAACGAAAGACAAAAATAATTCCTAACCTTTGGTTTCCAGTCCTAATTAAAACCTCTTTCCTGTCCTTGCCCACCAGAAAGTGGTGAACCAAACAGTGGCCACATATTTGGAGTCAGACTGAACCAGCTCAGGGAAAATAAAATATGAGTTAAAATGAAAGATGAATTATAGCCTTTGTTTCCTGGAAACTTCTGGCTGTGTCCCAGCCAACCCCAGGTAAATGTATATGACATCCCTGGATCACCATGGATTGGGGCAGCAGGGCTTATGCTAGGGAGATTTAGAGGGAAGAGCTCAAATCTGCTACCTGCGGTCCCGAAGTTCATCACCACAGGCTGCAGGGGCACATGTGCTTTTGTCTCAAGAGCTAATAAGCTAAAGAGTATCTACAACCAAATGTTAGGGCCACAGCAAAGGCAGAGCCTTTGGTCGAATTTTTCACAGTCCTCTGCAGAGAAGCCAGCAACTGACCTGGGAAGCTGGAGACCATGAGTCACGTAGTTCTGTCCCCCGTGTAGCTGTGTTACAAGCAGAACATTTGGCCTTTCTGGAACTCAGCCTGACAGTCTCTTCATTCATAAACGTTGAACACTTAGCAGTATGAATCTTCATAGTCCTTAACTGGACAATGCAGAGAAAAACAAATGCCAAGAGGGGACACTGAGTCAGCTCTTCCCGAGCCTGTCATTTCCTGCCATGTTTGCCTCTATCCTATTGAACACTGCTTGCCAACTTCTTGAGTTAGGTCACAATTTACTATAACAGACAAGAAAACCAAGGCCTGGAGGAGTGACTTCCCGAGTTGCTAGTGATATGGTAGAATGGAGATTTGCACCTAAGTTAGCAAGCATATTGATTGTACTGTATAGCATTTCCATTAAAAACATGGGCTTTTTCTCTCCTGATATTTTTACTATAATAGAATATATCTAAGACAAAATTTCCTATTATACCCACTTGTAGCCTCTCAGTAGCACTAATTACAATTGCATTTTTGTAAAAAACCTCACCACCATTCATTTCCAGAACTCTTTCCATATTGTAAAGCTAAAACACTCTACCTATCAAACGATGGCGCTTTCTTTCTTTTCCTGAACCCCTGGCAAACAACCTGCTGCTTTCTCTGTCTTCGTTTTGACTATCCTAGAATCTCATGTAAATAGCATCATATAGTAATTTTTCTTTTTACGACTGGTTTATTTTACTTAGCACAATGTCCTTATGTTTGTTCATATTGTAGCACATATCAGAACTTTCTTCTTCACATTTCAGTAATAAAGAGGCTGGAGCCACAGCTTGGTTAAGAGCACTGGCTGCTCTCCCAGAGGTCCTAGGAGATCTGACTCCCTCTCCAAGCCTTCATGGCACGAGGCACCTATATTACACATAGACACACATGTCCACAAAACATCTAAACACATAAAATTAAAAATAAATTTTAAATTAACAGGTATTAGGAATTCTTTATTCTATGCACACATGTACCACGTTTTCTTACCCATTCACTATTCAATGGACACTGGAGTTGTTTTCATGGTGTACTTTTGTGATTAACGTTGCTATGGATATGGGTGCGAATATATCTCTAGATTCTGCTTTTAGTTCTTTTGGATATTTACACAGAAGTGGAATTGCTGTATGCTGTATGTTTTGAATTTGGGGAGAAACTGCCATACATTCCTCATAACAGCTGTATCTTTTTACCTCTCTATCAACAATTCATAAAGGCTGAATTTTTTCACACCCTTACTAGTACTTGTTTTCTTTGTGTGTGGGGGTGAGGGCACATTTGTGCACACACATACACACACACACACACACATGAGCACTTGCTTGCTTACAGGAACCGTGCTAATGGATATAAGTACCTCATTATAATTCTGGCTCACATTTTACCGAAAATATTGATCATCATTCCATGTTCCATTGAGAATTTAGATATCATTTTTGAAGAAATATCTATTCAATTTCTTACCACATTCTTTAATTTTGTTGTTGTATTTTAGGACTCTCTGTGTACTATGGATTATATAGATACTTCTATGTATATTAACTGCTTATCAGATATAAATTTTTCCCTCATTTTATGGGTTGCCCTATTGACAGCATTTCATTTACAGTTTTAAAATTTTATAAGGTATAATTTTTACTTTTTGTCTATGTGCTAATATCATATTCAAGATCTCATTGCCAAATCTAGTATAATTAACTTCTTAACTCTATACTTTCTTCTAAATGTTTTATAGTTTTAGGGCATGAATACAGTTTCATTCATTTTTGTATACAGTATTAGTTAGGAACAGCTTTATTTCTTCTGTATGTTAATATCCGTCCTTCCCAGAAGAACTTAATAAAAGCATCTGTCTTTCTGGTTGGCTGTAGTTTACATCTTTACCAACGCTCTTCTGTACCATTGATCTGTGTCGTGATAAAGTTTGTAATCAATTTTGAAATCAGTATGAATCTCGTAGTTCTCACTGGGATTTTGAATTTAATAGCTTAGCTATAGTATGTCTGTCATTTACTTATGTTTTCTCTGATTTTAAGGTTGTGGGCTTCTGTCTATGCCATTGAATCTCAACTCAAAACTGCAGTTTAGTGTTTTTCCTACTGCACCAAACATCATCTTTTCAGTTTTTTAGAGGAACTATGTATACCTTGTTCAGTTTCAGGATAACAGAAAAGCACATTCTATGAAGCCCAGAATTTCCCCCCACAAGGCCCAGTGTGTGCTTCATTCTTAGTGAACTGATTTGAGCAGAATAGAATGTATAAAACCTGGATTCAAGTTCTGGAATATAAAATCATCATACACAGTGAATTTTAAGTATGCATAGCATATATCTATATGTTCTGCATAGCAATGCCCAAGAAAAGCTCACCATAGCATCCAGCAGACCAGATTAAACCCTGGCTCTGAAATTAGGAACTTTAACAGAAATTACCACTTAAAGTCAATAGAAGCATCACCAAAATAGCATCAATAACAGAAGCAAAGGTGCAAAGACAGTGTGTCATCTACATTGGTGACTTCAGCCCTGGAGACTCTTCTAACCCTGCCTCTCACCTACACCCTACTCAAGGCTGCCCATCAAACCCACACTGCCTCCATGTGCCAAAGAGAAAAATTACCTTCAAAGAGCAAGGCTTCTCTGGACCCAGACTTACTGCCATATTTCTCCCATAGACTTTACATCTAACTTTTCAGCAATGGAGGCTGGAGCTGATTGGATTATAGGAATACAAATGGATTAATTTGGGATGGATTAGATACATCGCAAAACATAAGTTTGACTTGCATTAACATAAAAATGTCATAAAAATGTAGATGCTGAGGCAGGGCTTATTTGTGATGCTGCTAATGCATTGTTACTCCAGCGAAAGATGCACACAATATTTACGCTGTGTCTGACCACATAAAACACGTCGTGCACACATGCAATGCTTTTACGGAGAGGGAAAAGAGCCAGAGGGGCCCTTCAGAATTCCAATTCTTCAGTCTCTGATTTTCTCTTTTTACAATTTTTTTCTTTATTTTCAAGAAACAAATACAGTTTTAAACCATCATTACTGTATTTTGAACAGTTAATATTTCATATCGTGACATCGCTACTCAGAGGTAACAGGTTTAGTTGATTACTATTTGTTTATAGAGCCAGAGAAACCTGCAATCACAGGGAACAGAGAAGGATTGCAATTAGATCTATTGGCTGAGAGCTGCACCTTGCTGACCCGCGGTTAAGTGGTTAGCGCTATCAGAGAGAAAATGCCTACTGGCAGCTGGCACATCTGCACATAATAATACAGGCACAACTGACACGGTCACTAAAGGCTGCTGCTCTCCTCTCTACCCAGAAGCTGAAAACAGATCATGCTTTTTAATAGTGCATCAACACGTTTCTTCTGAATTAGCATAATCATGTGAGTTTGGGAGGAAATGGGTATCTTGGCTAAGCTGCTGTGAATTCTTCAAAGTACTCAAATAAAAAGGGGTTCTCCCCTCCCACGTGAACCTGATTCTATACCAAGCTTATAGTTTATTCCAAAAAGAAAAAAAGCAATGGGGGGTGGGGGGGGGGTAACCACAGTTAACCAAAGTGTTTTAGTACAACAAGAAAAATCCTGCACAGGATAAACATAAGCATATGCTTGAGCTGAGGGAGAGGTAGTTAGCACAAATGCATCTTAAAAGCCCGTCAATAAACTGAGGCTGAGGGAAGAGTGCCTGGGATTAAGGAAGAGCTCATGTACATGCTACTACACAAACACTTTACAAACTCAGTCTATCTCGCAGGCCAACATTTCCATAGCCAGGTATCCTCAACCCTCTCTCTTTCTACCAGATTCCCAAATGAACGCTGCTGGGCCATGCATGGCAGTGCATCTCCCCTCACTCCCTCCCTCTTTCTCTCCTTCTCTCATCCCCTCCTCTCTCTTCCATCTCTCCCTCATATGAGAGGATGATCTACAGATAGTAGACCAGACACATTTCAATGCTATTCTGAGACAAAGAGGTGCCCTGGGTCCTAGTAGCCTCTTACTACCTGGTGGAGGCATAGGGGTACCTCAGATGTTTAACCAGCTGCTTTATGACCCTGGCGCCCCTCAGACCCAAGAATATCACAATCCTAAGGTTAAGCCTCAACCCTTTGGAGTAGCAACTATAATCCTTTGGTCTCCTCCTTATAGAGTTCCTTACTAGACCCACCTGGTCAAATCATCCCATGTATTCTATCACAGAGACTAAGTTACTCATTGTCTGCATAAAATTATACAGTAGATTATAGAACTGAGAAGGTAGGCGTTAAAAATCCCTTCTAATTATTCTGCTGTACATTCTGGCCTATGGGTAAAAAATAACAGTGGAAGAAATAAACACCTAGCATCAATAAAAATTAATACCAACCTTTTGATACCTCTTAAAATTGAATCAATTAAATTACTGATATAATAGTTTACTTGTAAGCAGAGATATGCTATATAAGTAATGTATGTTTGAGGGAAAGCCTCAAGCTTGCTCAAGTTACATTCCATGTTGGATCAAGCTCGCTCTCTGTCTCTCTGTCTCTCTCTGTCTCTCTCTGTCTCTCTCTCTCTCTGTCTCTCTCTCTGTCTCTCTCTCTGTCTCTCTCTGTCTCTCTCTCTGTCTCTCTCTCTGTCTGTCTCTCTCTCTCTCTCTCTCTCTCTCTCTCTCTCTCTCTCTCTCCTTCTCTCTCTCTCTCTCTTCCCCCAGAACAGCTTAAGACCCTCAAGCACATGTTTATGGGTGGCTACACTGGGAGTGAAAAACCAGGTTAGCAGACATTGAGGTCGATGTAGAAGACAATAAAAATGTTGTCACTATTGCTTGCAATTTTCACAAATCGCAATTCTGGACAACAAACCTAAGTCAGTACATGAAATGAGTTGAAAACAACTTCACTTCAGACATTTTTCAAATCCACAGTCTTAAATCAAGCCTTAACAAATTTCAAAGAATTTCAAAGGCCCTAGCCTCTCATCACAGTGAGATCAGATCGTCTTTTAGTGACAAAAAAGAGAAGGGAAACCTGTTTCTAGCTGTCCTACACAGCAGCTAGAGGCCTGGGAGGAATGAAAAGGTGATACAGTCGAGATCAAGTGTGAAAATATTGAATAAGAGAGTACACTAATAATAACAAACCAGACACAAAGCAACAAACAGAAACCATAGCCTAGGCTCAAAAAATAAAAAGAGGTACATACTGAGATTGCTTATGAAAATATTCTACACCAAAGACAATGAGCAGAGCTTTACAACAGACTAAACAAAAAACATGCTTTCAAAGAAACAACCTTTTAGACGGGCAGCTGGATGCCCAGCAGCAATGATATCCTGAATCAGTGGGGAAAGTTTCTTGGTGTGAAGAGAAGAATAACCATGCTAATCTAGATTATATGACCAAGAAAGTAGCTTTCTAATGTCAGGGGATAATAAATACATGAACTAGAAGCCAGGAACTAGCAAAAACATTTACCAACAGAGGCCATACCAGACACATTTCAAACAGAAGGTGAATAATTTTAGATTAATAATTTATGATGCAAAAGAATTATGGTGACTTATGCCATTTGGGCTAGAATATACTTCATCTTACAAATTCTATCAGAAATCCCTTTTCTGGGTGCACCTGGTAAGTTAAGTATCAATGAATATCTTGGGAGATTAGGGACAAGTCGGTAGGGTATTTGCATGTTTGTTTATCTTGGAGCCTCACTAGCATAGAACCAACTAAGCATGCCAGCTGCCTTCAAACTTAGTCCCGAACTCCTTCCTGCCTTTGCCTCTGAATGCTGGGATTCTTAGGTGTCCGAGGACACCATAGGCAGTAATTGACACACATGAAGGATACAGTGCAGAGACTTGCAACTGCTCATTTCTTAGCCAGCTTCAGCGCCTCTGAATCCTGGGTACGGATGCATGTTTAGACTCACAAGTAACTCTCTTAGTCTCTGAAAAATAGTCACAGTGCAGAGTCAGAGCAACAGGAAATAACTTTGATTTCAGCCCATTTCACAAGATTTTAGCCTGTTCTTGCTTACTCTTGCCTTGAACCCATCTTTTTCTGACCACTCCAGCACCAAACAGAAGGACCATAGTCTTATGCAGAATGTCAAGTCAGGTTACACAGTTGACTAAAGCCAATTCCTGTTCACAAACCCAATGCAGTATGTGTAAATGCAACACATGATTATAAATATGATATAACTGTGTTATATATACATACTTTTCTTCTTTCTGTTCTTTTTAAATTATTCTTAATTTTCATATTTAAATTATTCTTTTAAATTTTCTTATTTTATTCATTTTAAATTATTCTTAATTTTCATCCAGCTTTTAGGCTGGATGCTTAAATTAACTTTGTATTCATTTTGTTACAAACACTTGAAACTAAGTATAATTATTGTAAATATGAGAATAAATGTGAATAAATATTGACTCAGAAAAAGCTGTAATAATTGTGTTATAAAGATTTTTAAAAGCAGACAAGAGTTAGGACACAGATAAAAAATAATGTATTCATTGACAAAGTATTATAACTAAAGTAATCTAAAGACAGTAAGATCCATAAAAAATATAAGAATATTGTTTAACTTTACCAGTGGTTCTCAACCTTCCTAATGCTGTAACCCTTTAATACAGTTCCTCATTTGTGGTGACTCCCAACCATAAAATTATTTCATTGATACTTCATAACTGTAATTTTTGCTACTATTATGAATCTTAATGTAAATATCTGATATGCAGGATATCCGACATGTGAAAGGATTTTTTGACTCCCCCTTCAGGGGGTTGTGGCCCATAGGTTGAGAACTACTACATTAGATGCTAGTAAATCAACTATCTCTCTTTGAAATGTTGGAAGTAATCAAAACAGGAGGCATTTACAACTGTCAAAGTACAGTAGGAGAGGAGCTTGAGAGAGATGCAGCTCAGTGGGTAGAGGGCTTGCCTAGGATGCATGAACCTTGGATTCAATTCCCCCCCACACACACACACACAAAACCATGAGTTATAAAAGGACAAGGATCTAAAGCTTAAGCTTGTCTTTGGCTACAAGGCAAGTTTGAGGCCAGCTGGATTATATGGGACACTTCATCAAAAAGAAGAAAGGGGATGAAAACACACACACACACAAATAACTGACAAAAGAGGAGGGAGTGGAGAAACAGTAGAAAAATAGTATAAATCAAGGTAGACTGGTAAGTATTACAGTAACTATGAAAGACAGATTCAAAGGCCTTTCGATCTGAATAACAGAATGAGTTGGTAGCCACTTCATTAATTCCACAGAGTTAATATTATGGCCAGGTATGCCCAGACTTACACAGGTTGTGCAGTCATCTTCCATGGACATTCACAGAGAAACTGAGTCACAAAACTGAGAAAGACAAATGAAGGAAGTATTGGAGCCGATCCTATTTCTGGAAATTATAGCTAGTCTTCCTGTGGCCAATATCTGTGTGATAGATTTGTAGGCTTATATTTTTCAAAATCCACTTTAATAAGAGTTCTTAAAAGTTTCAACCTCATTTGTAGTCCACTGACCAAAGGTAGGGGAGGAAGAAGGCTGTGGACCTGTTTAGAAGTAGTTCTTTGAGGCGATTCCAATTTTTGTTGTCTGTAGAACAGTCCACTAGTAAAACATCAAACATGAATTAGCAGCAGCTGCTTGATCCAAAAGTAACCACAAGGCTTTGCCAATCAGCAAGAGTCCACCAAAGCAGCAAGAAGCATCCAGAACACCATCAGAAGTTCTTTGGTGCAATTCTTTCCAGAGTTATGACAAGCAAAGATTAAAGTAGAAATCAAGGGGAGCCAATGCCAGAGCATCATCAGTGAAGCCCAGTGTCATCGAAGCCCAGTGGAGACCAGCAAGGCGAACCAGTATCAGAGCATCATCCACTGTCTGCTAAGTTTTACTTACACTCTTTCCAAACATCCCGTGTTCTCTCAAGCATACACTGGAGCAAAGCATTGCATGCCCTTTCACCAGGCAGCTTTCAGAAAAACAACACGTTAAAGATCAGCAAAAACTCCTCTCACATGTTTGCTTCAACAAAGAATTCTCTCATAAAACAGTTTCCAGAAAAACATCACATGACACAACTGGGTCTCCCACAAAGCCACATCTTTCTACTTCACAGGTCCCTTGGTTATACCCAGCACCTACTGGAGAATTAAAAGAACACCCAGTCTTACTAGTTAAAACACAATAGTTCCACTGAAACAAAGATGCCACGAATAAAGTCAAAAGTTGAGAGAGGAATTGAGAAAACATTTTTAAATTAATTTTGTTTATTTATCTTATGTGTATTGTCTATATGTGTGTTCATATATCATGTGAGTGCCCAATGCCTCAGTGGCCAGAAGAGAACATCAGATTCCCGGGAACTAAGTTACAAGACAGCTGGGAGCTTCCATGTGAGTGCTGGAAATTGACCCAGGCTCTTCAGCAAGAACAACCAGTGTCCCTAACCATTGAGCCATTGCTCCAGTCTTAGGAGAAAAATTCTTTTTAAAGTATTGAGTTTCATGCATTTGTGTGTATGTGTGTATGTGTGTGTGTGAGAGAGAGAGAGAGAAAGAGAGAGAGAGAGAGAAAGAGAGAAAGAAAGAATGTGTGTGAGAGTATAAGTGTGTGTGATAAAAATATAAAAGAACCTATAATATACCTAAAGAATGTCCAAAACTGATGAAAAGAATAAAAAAAATCATTAAGAACTGAGCAAATTTCTGAATAATTTCTCAAAATGCCCCAAACATATGATAAGATATTCAACTTTCACATTATTTTCACAGAATTATTACATGATGCCTTCAAGTTGTGAAAATATATCAAAATCATGACTTTGCCTCTGTAGCAAGGCAATTCTTTCCAGAGTTATGACAAGCAAAGATTAAAGTAGAAGGGATCTCCTTCATACACTGGAGGGACAAGCGAAGCTGTCCAGACAGCATGAAGGAATTGGGAAACTTGTTTTCTTAATTGAATGTATGAAGATATACTTGCTCTCAGCACATGTGGAGTTAGCAGTTAATATCAAGGGGGTTTTCCTCACTGACTTTTTTTTTTTGAGAAAAGATCTTATATTGAACTTGAAGCTCAGCACTTCAGGTAGCTGACTGGCCCATGAGACTGGGAGATCTGGAGGCTTCCCAGGGCAAGAGTTACTGGGTTTTACAAGGACTTGGTGAAGCCAAAGTCAGGTCCTCACGCTTAGACAGCAAACCCCTTTCTCATTGATCCATCCCTCAATCTTTAGCAATTTCCGACAAAATTCTACATACATTTTACTTTCCTATTCCATTAATTCCACCTTTAGAAATTTACATTTGCAACAATATCTTTAGAAGCTCACAAATTTCTTTGATAAGAAATTATTAGTAATTGGCAAAATAATGAAAACCACCTCTTCCGGTTTCATTTCTGTTGCTTCAAGGAGAAAGTCTTTTTTGTCTTACAGCTCCACGCTATCGTCCATTATTACAGAAAAGGCAAGGCAAGAACTTAAGAGGATCTCATCCTGTCAAGTACAGAGAGAGAATAAATACATGGATCTTTGTTTGCATGCTTCTCAGCTAGCTTCTTCCTCTCTTACACTGTTGAGAGCCTCCTGCCTGGCGAGTGGTACTGCCCATAATGAGCTAAATTCTTGAATTAACTAACAATTAAAGTAATCCCCCACACACTTGCCCACAAGCCAACTGATATAGACAATTTCTCATTAAGGCTTTCTCCTCCGGTGATTCTAGATTGTGTCAAGTTGACAATAAAAACCTGACTAAATGTCCCAATATACAAAATGGGTGGGCCAAACTATCATATAAAGCAATGATGTACTGGGCAAGTATTTCACAACAAGAAAACAAAGAGGAATCTTTGTAAATAGATACAAAATGATTTCTATAGAGTAGTATGAAGTTAATATGTAAAGTACAAAAGCAAATGTTCTGAATACTGTCTTCTACATAAAAGTTAGAGAGGAGAATAAACTTCGTTCTTTGTTCTTTCTGGAAATAAATGAAGAAGCAGTAAATTAGAAAACAGCAAAATTGGTTAACTTCAGAGGAATAAGATTGAAAAGATAAGAGAAAATGAGACAAACACCTTCAGGTACTTCTGATTTTTAGAAGTGAGCTAATAGTCTAAGTACTCAAAGACAGTCTGTTAACAAGAGGGGAAATAGAGTTTATAACTAATAAATAGGAATGGTGTCTCGGCTGCTACAATACAGATCGTAGAAACCTAAATGAAAAGGGAAAGAAATAAATTCAACTGAAGTAAAACTAAATAATAGAAACATACTGAAGGACATTTAAACAAAGGACTAATACAGATAGCTTTGAGCAGAGTGTTCTATATGCCTAAAGTTGAAGGAAAAACAAAATCACAAAAAACAAACCTTGACCTCTTCTCAATGGGTTTATTTTTGTAGGACCAGAGGAGCAGCATCTTTGAAACTATTAATATTAATATATATATATTACAGCACTAAGCAAATGAGTAAATTTGTTTACGTTTTGATGATCCTGGATTCTCAATATGAAAAAGAAAAGATGCCAGTCTTTGTGGAACACGCCTTTAACCCCAGCTCTTTGGAGGCAGAGACAGGTGGATCACTATGAGTTTGAGGCTAGCCTGGCCTACATTAGCAAGTTCAAGGACAGCCGGGGTTCCATGGTGAGATTCTGTCTAACAGAGAGGGAGAAAAGGAGATTGATGGAAAGGTAGGAGGGGAGGGAAGAAAAATAAGAAAAGACCTGAATGTGTTGATAGAAATCTAAGGCAGATCTACACCTGTAATAACAATGCCTGTAAATTTTACATTCTAGCTTCATTTGTTGAAAAAACTTCAATGTGATGTCATGATAGCAGCAAGTACATATGGAACTCTAGTCTTGACCTCTAAACATCATTTCTCACTAGAAATAAACAGAAAGCTCATTGAAGAAGGAGTTGTTTACAGATCTGCAACAGAGAAGATATATTATACATCCAGGAAGCCCTCTTAGTCCAGAAAGGATGGAAGTGCTTTCAGCGGATGGTAGAGTTACGGGAGGAAAAAGACAAAAGTGGAGTTGGAAGGAAAGATAGAAGAAATGGAGTGAAGAGAGGGATGATGGGTAGAAAGATGTGGAGAACAATGGGGGGATGAAAGAGGGTCTCCACTCAACAATGTCTGATTCTTTGAGCATCAAAATAACAGGTAAAGCTTTCTATAAAAAGTGTGAATTTGTACAATCATATTGATTATTACTAAATAAACACCTGAAGAAAGAGGCCTCTTCTATATGAACAAATATTAGTGGGTTTGGAGACAGCAGCAGAAGTGCAAGAATATCACCATATTAAACTATCAAAGTAGGAGTTATCACTGTAATTTAAATCTTGGGTTCAAACCCAATGAGTCACAAGATGAGTAATGAAAAAAAGATCATAAAACGTGTCTCTGCACTGTATTTACTAGTTATAATCTAGTTTTTAAAAAGTAACTTTATAAGATTAAAACCAATAATACCTTGATCAGTTTATGAAAATTCAGATCAAAAGTTACAACCACACTTCATGTGTCTTTGAATGTAAGCACACAACATCATCAATGCAGATTTACACAGAATTCTGATCTACAACATGTAGCCTGAATCCTATTATGAGAAAATGTTGCATAAAGTCTGAATTTAAAATGTCCTGTCAAGTAACTAGTATTTTGTTTCAATATGCTAAAATATGAAGATTTAAATGCTTTTCTCGGGTTAAATAAAAAAGGAAGATGACAATTAAATATACTGTATGAGCCTGGGGTAGATCCTATACTCAAGGAGAAAAACCACACTATGAAGAAATTTCATTTAGTTCATAAATTTAGAATATGGAGTAATAATAAAAAGTACCATGTATCATTACAAAGCTTCATATGGTTTGATAACTGTGTTATGGTGCCATGAGAGGATATGCTGGCTCTTAGAAAATCGACAATGATATATTAAGGCAACAAACATATGACATCTTCTCTCAAGTGATTCAGAAAATGATGCACTAGATATAAAATTAATATTTCATTTTTTAAATGGTGAATTTGGATAATATGTATACAAATGGTCTCTGAAATATCCTTGTAATTATTTCAAATCAGATACTTCAAAAATAAAGTGTGGGGGCAAGTAAAGTGGCTCAAATGGATGAGGAGCTCAATGCCCTAACCCTACATGAAGGTGGGAAGAAAGAAACAATTCTATAAGTTGTCCTCGGATCACCACACATGGGCTATGGCATTTCCATACCCATATACATCATACCTACAATAACAATAAATAAGTGATGTTTTTAAAATAAAGTATGAATAGTTAGGGGAAAATTGTGTTCTCTATAGTTCCTGTGCCAATGTTAGCACTATTGAATTCCAGTACCACCCCATCTGTAGCCTGGAGTCCCTTCCCAGAGCAAATGAACTATTGCATGCAGATGCCATGGAAAGAGGCACCTCCACTCTTCCAGAAAGCCCCTACTGAACCATCTCAGAGTATTTCTGCCATATGTAACCCAATGATCCCTGGCCACAGAGGAGGTAGCCACATCTCAGATCAAGTTCCTTCAGCATCTTTACGTCTTAGCTGTTGACTTCTCCTCAGGGATGGCTCATGCAATCATGGCTTCTCCATCCTCACACGCAGAAGGGAACCCACAGTGCTTTCAGTTTTTAATGGGCCTGGCATGTGCTGACTGTAGGTACTTGGGTCATCACATTAGTTAGGTGACGATGAGTCCAAGAGAAGTCTTGGCAAATCTCTGCTCCAGCATTTGCTTCAACCATGTGCCAGGCCACAGATACACAGATACACAACTGTTGTTGGCATCAAATAGGAACAGTTATTGTACCTCAAGTCTGAGATATTGCCTTGGTGGATTTCTGTTTTAAGTTAACCTTTGGGGTGAATGGGGGTAGAAGGGGGCTTTAAACAACTGTGCAGTTGCTACTTGAAGATCAACTCAATGTACTGAAAGGCTTAAATTTTCTGAAAGATCAAAAAGAGTGGTTAAGCATCTCTAAAGACCCCTCCACACCCAAAGTCACCCTCTCAGGAGTGAGAAGGGGAAGAAGGTTCTAGACTGTCAGATAATCATCAATTCCTAATCTCCAGCTAGCATTTTTAGACTCTCATGTGGAGCAGGTCCTAACTCTAGTCCTGGTCAGAGTCTGAACTCATAAACAACATACTACAGAAGCTCTCCAAGTCCCTTATGAGTCTGGTTGCCCAAACAAAGTAGAGAAAACCAAAACCTAGACCTCAGAAGTGGGCTTCATCCTAGGCCTTTCTCTGGGATTATTCAGGAATTCTGAAAACAATGAACTGCTAAGGAGGGTGGGGGCAGTTATCAATTAGAGAAGAAACTAGAGTGGGCAGGCTCAATAGTAAGAGACCTCTACTCTATTTCTACCAGGATCTAATAGGACAAAGATATGGAATTCTATATTGTAAGGAGCAGTGAGTCAGAATTCTCTTAGGCAAAGCCAAATGTTTTGTTTTGTTTTGTTTTTTTAATTTTTTTAAAATCACTAATCATTGGGAAATCCTGTATGTGGGTAGGTAAGGGGGAATTCTAGAAATAGTTTTGCCATCTATCAGCACAGTAACTGAGTGTTGTCGTCCAAAGCCTAGAACCCAATGCAAAGGGCATTGAGGGTTTTGGCGAAACCTTGAGCTATTTGGGGGACTGTAGCAAAACACCTAGATCCTACTGGGAGAGTTTAAAGGGAGATTCTTAATTGAATGGGGGAGAAGATAGGTCCATGGAGCCCTTAATAGACTAAAAGCTCCTTGGAATACCTCTGGCTTGTCACCTGAGGGGGGAAGGCTCAACAGAATAATGAGTAGATTCTAACAGTGATTTTGATGAAAAACTAATTAGGAACATAACAAGGAGATTATTAATTCCTGCCAGAATCAAAATTACAGACCCTACCATGTTGGAAACATGAGCTCTAGAAAAGAACAACTCTCAGGCCATGTTTTAAAGACTGCTGCCTGGAAGGGAGGATGGGCAAGGAAAGTGTAGAGGGAATCAGAGATGGGTGCCTAGGGGCAAATGCTCAGGGACTAGAGACTTTGCAACAGTCAAAGGAATGAGAGTGCAGTCTGTGTGTGCTACCCTGGGAGATCAGGAGATAGTACAGACGCTGGGTTATATCCTTGCACAGCTTCTAAAGTCAGACAAGATATTGAGAAGAAATGCTATGGGCAGAATTGTTGCCAAGCTTGAGGATGGCCTAAGATACATCCATAGGACTCAATTGGTAGAGGGGTAGAACACAATCATGTAAGTGGTCTTCTGAGCTGTACATATACACTGTGTTAGGAGGTAGGCAGAGGGAGCCAGCACTGAACAGCGCTAAAAACAGTTGCACACTTGGTTTTGTTTTTGTTTAAGACATGGCCTCTGGCTGTCCTGGAACTCACTCTGTAAATCAGGCTGGCCTCAGACTCAGAGATCTGGCTGCCTCTGTCTCACCATTGCTGAGATTAAAGGTGTGCCACCACATCTGGCTGCAACTCCGGTATTGTCCAACCTGGTGACAGGTGCTAGCCATTCTCTTGTCCCAGAGTTGAGATGAACAGAATTCAAAGAATTTTCTTTATATTTTTTAACCATAAAGATAATTTAGTAATACATAATACATAAGGTATTGTAAAATAGTGAGATGAAATTAGTATGGTATTCCCAGGTTTCCAATGGGCAAGTTGGGTCCTAAGAACTGATGGTAACTTAATCAGCCGAGAAAACCAGTTGTTGTTTCCCCCCATCTTCCAGGAAGTATCTCCCTCTACTCTGTCCCCAGATGCCGCAGGAGATGCATGTCTATTTTTAAGGAATGTTTGTAGTCTCTTCTCTCCTTGACAAGATCATGACAATGCCATAACTTTCTGTTAAGTAGTTTATTTCTCTACAGTGGTCATCAACACTAGGTTGATGACAATCTGGAAACACTTCATACACTAAACACCAAACTCACCATGAAGATGGCTTGGTTTTGGTTTTGTTTACAGTATTTCAGTCTCATAAATAACACAGCTAAGCGTTTATCCTACCATAAGGAAATGCATCTTGTTCTTTGTGGTTTCAGCATTTTCCCCTTCCCTAGTTGTATTTCAGAAGATAAGAGCAGGTCTAGCATAGTGGCTCATGCCTTTTGATCCCAGCACTGAGGAGGCAGAGGCAAATGAATCTATGTGAGTTCCAAACCAGTCTGCTCTACATATTAACTTCCGGGACAGCCAGAGCTACATAGTGAGGCTCTTGTTTCTGAACAAACAAGATGAGGGCAATAAAGAAGAAACTTAAATACTTTGTCTCTCTCTCTCTCTCTCTCTCTCTCTCTCTCTCTCCCCATCCCTCCCCTCATCACTCCCCTTCCCCTCCCCCTCTCCCCCTTCATTGTCCCAATGTTTTTAACCTTCAAATGCTTATTTTACTCTCCTCTAACAAGCCATTGAAATTAAAACTTCAAATTTTGCAATACTCTGAAATGTGAACACGAGTTGATAGGTAAGGCCTTTGTTTTCTAGGCAGTCATTTCTGGATATCTAGGGACTTTGGAGAATATCAAAATCTATTGATGCTCATCACATTGACCTAAACAGTGTAGTGGTTATGTATAAACTATACAAATTATTACCCCATAGTTTTTAAATCTTTTGACTTTTTGCAATACCTGGTATTATGAAAATGCTATGCAAGAAGTCATTACACAAGAAAAACAATGTCTGCCTATGTCCTGACATATGAAATTGCTGGGGAATATTTTTCATCAACAGTTGGTTGTTTCCTTAGTTGAGAACGCCACAGATAGGGGGAACTGACAGTTCTTACCCCTGCAATAGCTGTAGAAAACCCTTGGGCTTCCCTTGATCATGAAAGAGGTCTCTTTTGACACATCTCTCAGGTCACAGTATCCTGGACCAGAACATGTAAGGCCAAAAGAACTCAAGAGAGACCTCACAAGAAGGAGAGCTCTTGCTCATACCATTAAGTTACATAAATCTCCTGAAATTATAGTGACAATGGGCAATCTAACCAGATTTCATGGAGACTGCTGTGAAATGGCAATTAAGTCTAGCTGAATAGACAAAGCAAATAATGGAGAAATAGGGAATGAGTTATTCTTCAATTCAATATGATAAATGGGAGCTTTGGGAGTTGCACTAGTAATTTAAATTACACACTCCTTGGCCAGTTGTTAGAAGGCCTGGCTGCTTCAGACCAACTGAACCAGTGTGAAGACCACATCATATTCTCTCCCACATGGCAAAGGAGAGCAAGCATGCATATAACCATTTCACACATCTCCAGTTTTTACAACTCTTCCAGGGAAACAGCTTGTTTGTTTTATAGAAAACTCTCTTTTGTCCCTAGAACCACCTTTCCCCCATGTCCACAATACCCAGTGTCATAAAGCAGGCTGCTGGGGGAGGGGAACTGGAGAGAAGTGCTCCATTTCAGAGCACTTGTTGCTCTTCTAAAAGGCAGAAGATTGATTCCCAGCACACATGGTAGCTCATTCATATGTAACTCCAGTTCCAGGGGACCCAATACCCTCTTCTGAAGTCCTGAGGTATCAGGCATACACATGGTGCACAGACATGCATGCAGGTGAAACACCCATAAACATAAAATAGAGATAAATAAATCTAAATAAAGTGTTGCTAGGCTTCTCAGAGTTGATAAAGTCCATGGGAAATAACTCCGAGTTAAATGTTTCTTCCTGAAGAACAATACACAATCAGCTCATGAAGATTCTTTTTGAACATTTTCTGACTCCACAAAAAGGTGTGAGATCATGAAAACAAACCAATTTAGAAAGATGCAAAAATCAATGGCCATAAATTACAAAGAAAACATCAACATGTTGTGATCCCATGGTCTGCAGCATTTTCTCCTGTGGTGGCTGAGATATGGGTCACATGGCATTCTGGTACTAGATACAGTACACAGATTACAAAGAACATAGGCTTTGCATGGAAGCAGGCTGGAATATTGGCTCTGTTTTAAATAGTAAACGGATTTGCACATTCGTAGGTGTTCATTAAGCACCTTTCCATGGCACTGATGGGGCAGTATTCATTCTTAGGAGAACTGCAAACTTCTACATGCTTCTGAAGATGCCTCCCAGGCAAATGCTTTTTATTCAGCACTAAGCTGACCAAGAGAAGACAGCAAACATCATCTCCAAGTAGAAATGGAGGCTCATGTTATGGGATTGAAGCCCAGACACTGAATTCTTTGCATCTATGAGGCTGCATATACCAGCTCCCTCAAATTAAGCTCAAAGCTTTGTATTTGATATGAGGTTGGCTTCTTCTCTTCTTTCTCTATTCTCCTGCCTTAATCTGTCCCTGAGTTGTGAAGAGATGCTATGAATACCACATGAACTCCTATAAAGGAAAGCATTTAATTGGCATTGGCTTACAGTTCAGAGGTTCAATCCATTGTCATCATGGTGAAGAGTATGGCAGCATGAAGGCAGACATGATGTTGAAGAAGCAGCTGAAAGTTCTATATCTAGGTTCATAGGCAGCAGACTTTGGGCTTGGAATAGGCTTTTTGTAACCACAAAACCCATCCCAATGACACACTTCCTCCAATAAGGCTTCATCTACTCCAACAAGACCACACCTCCTGTTCCTTTTAAACAGTGCCACTCCCTAGTATCAAGTACACAAATGGATGAGCCTATGGGACCATTCTCATTCATACCACTACCACTCTCCATCTTCCCTTCTTCCTTTCCTTCCTCTATATCTTCCCTTCTTTTGCTCCTCTATTTTTTACTCTTCCTCTTCAAAACTGGGTTTCACCTTCCAGTTGGCACCAGCACCGAGCCACCTTTGGCAAGCAGTGACACAGGAACCCCGCCCAACCAGTGGCTCGGGTTCCTTCCAGTCTGCCCTTGTCTAACTTGGTTTTGAACTCAGCAAAATGCCCCACGGTCCCCAGAGGAATTACCACTTCCAGGGGCTCTAACATGCCCAGAATCATGGGATCCCAGAATTCCAGGAGCTTGGTCACACCAGGATCTCAGGATATCAGAGGAAACTTGACTGCTAAGAACTCTGACACACCCAGAACTTCAGGGTCCCAAATCACAGGATCACAGAGAAAGCTGGACTCTGAGGAATTCTGACTCAACCAGGTTTATAGGAAGGAAAGGCTCCAATCAGATATTGAGAGGGCAGGGAGCACTTGAGATAATCAGATGGCAGGGGACAAGCATAAGAACAGAAGCAACAGAAACCAAGGTTACTTGGCATCATCAGAACCCAACTCTCCCACCATAGCAAGTCCTGGATACACCATCACACCAGAAAAGCAAGATATGGATCTAAAGTCACTTCTCATGATAATGATGGAGGACATCATAAGAAGGACATAAATAACTCCCTTAAAGAAATACAGGAGACCACAGGTAAAAAATGTAAAAAAACCTTAAAGAGGAAACACAAAAATCCCTTAAAGAATTACAGGAAAACACATCCAAACAGGTGAAAGAATTGAACAAAACCATCCAGGATCTAAGAATGGAAGTATAAACAATAAAAAAAGGAGAGAGAGACAATTCTGGAGATAGAAAACCTACGAGAGAAGTAAGGAACCATAGATGAAAGCATCACCAACAGAATACAAGAGAGAATCACAGGTGAAGAAGACACCATAGAAAACATTGACATAACAATCAAAGAATATGAGAAATGCAAAAAGATCCTAACTCAAAACATCCAGGAAATCCAGGACACAATGAGAAGAACAAACCTAAGGATAATGGGTATAGACAAGAACAAAGATTTCCAACTTAAAGGGCCAGTATATATCTTCAACAAAATTATAGAAGAAAACTTCCCCAACCTAAAGAAAGAGATGACCATGAACATAAAAGAAGCCTACAGAACTCCAAAGAGTTTGGAACAGAAAAGATATTCCTCCTGTCACATAAAAATCGAAACACCAACTGCACAAAACAAAGGAAGATTATTTAAAATAGTAAGGGGAAAAGATCAAGAATCCACAAATGGAACCTCATAAAATTGTAAAGCTTCTGTAAGGCAAAGGACACTGTTAATAGGACAAAACAGCAACCAACAGATTGGGAAAAGATCTTTACCAATCCTAATTCTGACAGTGGGATCATATTCAATATATACAAAGAACTCATGAAGTTGGACTCCAGAAAACCAAATAACCTTATTAAAAATGGGGTTCAGAGCTAAACCAAGAATTCTCAACTGAGGAATACAGAATAGTTGAGAAGCACCTAAAAAAAATTCAACATCCTTAATCATCAGGGAAATGCAAATCAAAACAACCCTGAGATTCCACCTCACACCAGTCAGAATGGCTAAGATCAAAAATTCAGGTGAGAGCAGATACTAGTGAGGATGTGGAGAAAGAGGAACACTCCTCCATTGCTGGTGGGATTGAAAGCTTGTACCACCACTCTGGAAGTCAGTTTGGCAGTTCCTCAGAAAATTTGACATAGTACTACTGGAAGATCCAGCAATACCACTCCTGGGCATATACCCAGAAGATGCTCCAAGTTGTAATAAGGACACATGCTCCACTATGTTCATAGCAGCCTTATTTTTCTTTTTTTTTAATTAGGTATTTTCCTCATTTACATTTTCAATGCTATCCCAAAGGTCCCCCATACCCAACCCCCCAATCCCCTACCCACCCACTCCCCCTTTTTGGCCCTGGCGTTCCCCTGTACTGGGGCATATACAGTTTGCATGTCCAATGGGCCTCTCTTTGCAGTGATGGCCAACTAGGCCATCTTTTGATACATATGCAGCTAAAGACAAGAGCTCCCGGGTACTGGTTAGTTCATATTGTTGTTCCACCTATAGGGTTGCAGTTCCCTTTAGCTCCTTGGGTAATTTCTCTAGCTCCTCCATTGGGGGCCATGTGACCCATCCAATAGCTGACTGTGATCATCCACTTCTGTGTTTGCTAGGCCCCGGCATAGTCTCACAAGAGAGAGCTATATCTGGGTCCTTTCAGCAAAATCTTGCTAGTGTATGCAATGGCATAGCAGCCTTATTTATAATAGCAAGAAGCTGGAAAGAACCCAGATTTCCCTCAACAGAGGAATGGATACAGAAAATGTGGTTCATTTACACATGGAGTACTACTCAGCTATTAAAAACAATGAATTAATGAAATTTTTAGATAAATAGATGGATCTGGAGGATATCATCCTAAATGAGGTAACCCAGTCACAAAAGAACACTCATGATATGAATTAACTGATAAGTGGATATTAGCCCAGTAGCTCAGAATACCTAAGATACAATTCACAAAACACATGAAACTCAAGAAGAAGGAAGACCAAAGTGTGGATACTTAGATCCTTCTTAGAAGGGGGAACAAAATACCCATGGAAGGAATTACAGAGACAAAGTATGGAGCTGAGACAGAAGGATGAATCATCCAGAGGCTGCCCTACCTGGGGATCCATCCCATAAACAACCACCAAATCCAGACACTATTGCAGATGCCAACAAGAGCTTGCTGACAGGAGCCTGATGTAGCTGTCTCCTGAGAGGCTCTGCCAGTGCCTGACAAATACAGAAGTGGATGCTCACAGTCATCCATTGGATGGAGCACAGGTCCCCAATGAAAGAGTTAGAGAAAGAACTCAAGGAGCTGAAGAGGTTTGCAGCCCCATAGGAGGAACAAGATGAACTAACCAGTACCCCCAAAGCTCCCTGGGACTAAACTATCAATCAAAGAAAACATATGGTGGGACCCGTGGCTCTAGCTGCATATGTAGCAGAGTATGGCCTATTCAGTCAGTACAATGGGGGGAGAGGTTCTATGCCCCACTATAGGAGAATGACAGGGCCAGGAGGCAGGAGTGGGTGGGTTGGGGAGCAGGGGGAAGAGAGAGGGGATAGGGGATTTTCAGAGTGGAAACTAGGAAAAGGGATAACATTTGAAGTACTACTTAGCTATTAAAAATAATGAATTTATGAAATTCCTAGACAAATGGTTGAACCTGGAGGGCATTATCCTGAGTGAGGTAACCCAATCACAAAAGAACTCAAATGATATGTACTCACTGATAAGTGGATATTGCCCAGAAACTTAGAATACCCAAGATATAAGTTACAATTTGCAAAACACATGAAACTGAAGAAGAACGAAGACCAAAGTGTGGACACTTTGGCCCTTCTTAGAATTGGGAACAAAAACTCCTTCCATGGGTGCATGGAAGGAGTTACAGAGACAAAGTTTGGAGCTGAGACAAAAGGATGGACCATCTAGAGACTGCCATATCCAGGGATCCATCCCATAATCAGCCTCCAAACGCTGACACCATTGCATACACTAGCAAGATTGTGCTGATAGGACCCTGACATAGCTGTCTCTAGTGAGACTACGCCGGGATCTAGCAAACACTTAAGTGGATGCTCACAGTCAGCTATTGGATGGATCACAGGGCCCCCAATGGAGGAGCTAGAGAAAATACCCAAGGAGCTAAAGGGATCTGCAACCCTATAGATGGAACAACATTATGAACTAACCAGTACCCCAGAGCTCTTGACTCTAGCTGCACATATATCAAAAGATGGCCTAGTTGGCCATCACTGGAAAGAGAGGCCCATTGGACTTGCAAACTTTATATGCCCCAGTACAGGGGAACGCCAGGGCCAAAAAGTGGGAGTGGGTGGGTAGGGGGGACTTTTGGGATAGCATTGGAAATGTAAATGAGGAAAATACCTATAAAAAAAAGAAATGTAAATGTAGAAAATATCTTAAAAAAGAACAACAACAAAAAGGCCGGGTTTCTTTGTGTAGCCCTGGCTGTCCTGGAACTAGCTTTGTAGTCCAGGCTAGTCTTAAACTAAGAGACTGGCCTGTCTCTGCCTCCCAAGTGTTAAGATTAAAGGCACATCCCAGCATCTTTTAATTGGTTTTTTGTAGCTACAGCAATCTAAATTAAGAGCTATAGAATCTTGTGTAAAGTAGTTAACTTACATGAAACATTAGGGCAATGCTGTAATTGTCTCCCTTGCAGCAATCTGGTAACGTGTGCATAAGAAAGCAACTTCTGTGGTCATCACAAGCAGGACCCTGTGGTTTACAGAGTGTGCTCAGTGGAAACATGATGTTCTGCAGCATAGGAGAGAAAGTGACAGAAAACCAGACCCCTTTTCCGTGCCAACATGAGCATCTTTCAAAGCTGGAGATCACCAGAATGTGACCATTCATGGTAACTGTCCTTGACCAAGTATTTAATCAATCTCAAGCATGGTTTCTGCTCTGAACAATGAGGCATGTGCACTATGACTTTTTGGCACTCCTTAGCCCAAGAATCTTCTAGTCATGGATTTTTGATCTTGTTTTGTTGTTGTTGCTTTTCAATGTAACCTTTCCTATCATAGGTTAAAGTGAAAAAGATAATTTGTCTATCCCGAGGCCTTAGAATTATGTGAGACTAGAATGCTTTCCTGGAATGTTGAAGAGTTGAAACATATGCATACTATGTGACCCAGCACTAGACCAGGCTCTCTGCCAACATGCTTTCATGTAATCTGAGTTCCTGAAGGAAAAGAGAAAGGTAATCAATATATTTGAGGGCCATGCACTTGCCTGTCCATTATGGCTGTGACTCATGAAGGGTTCCTTATATTACCCAGGGTTTATAGAGACTGTAGATGTCAAGAATGTGGTTGGCCACATCTCAAAGGTATGTCAGGATGACTTCAAATTCATCTCTTTGCTCTCCTGCCAGGTACTGAGTTAGAACAGCTGACCCACGGATGTTCTTGAAACCTCAAAATCTTGAACACAAACCTTCCTTCTAGAGATCCTCAGCATTCTCACAATAAAAGTTCCAGTTGAACCTCAACATTTGCCAAGGACCTAAGACGTCTAAAATGTAATGATTCCTCAGTCAACCCAACAGCCGCCAGAAGAAATTAACTTTATGGGAAAAGTGTTTCCTCTATGTGTATAATTGGCTTTCCAACTCAGCGGATGGTGCCTATACAGTAGAACACCTCACTCTAAAGAAAGGTGAACAACCAAATCAGAAGTTTCAAAACGCTGTCATTTCCTGTTCTTCTCTCTCCATCTAATCACCTTGGGCTCAAGGGACAGTTCTTTGTTGATCTGACTGTAGGGTAGTGGACTATTCGACCCTTTCAAATCAGACATCTACCAAAAGATGTGAGAAGTTCTTGTATTTCTGAACTTTTCTTCTCCCCCTCCCAAACCCTACTTGGCGCAAGATCTCCAATGGAATGAACAGGAAGCACGGGCACTTCCGTCAGTAATCTTCTCCGTGTGTTCACTGCTACTGAGCATTTTCAGAAGGCCTGACTGTCTGGGTTAATTGTTTAATGCTTTTAGTTAGAATTAAACTTTGCACCTGCTCTGACAGTGATAAATTAAATGTGCTCCTTTTCCAATACTGTTGCCCTCTTTAAGTAGAGACCAAGAAGTGTATCTCCCTTCTTTCCCTGCGTTTGAGGAATCTCTGCTACACTGGAGTGTAAACCAGAATAATTTGTCACTAGAGCTAGCACCAATTAAATTGATTGCATTGGACTGAACTCTGGGACCCCTAATGCAAGCACTAAGGGAAAAATGGGCTCTTTTCTGCCCATTCCCCCATGTGGCACTTAGGCACTGCTCAACAGTGGAAGGCTTTCAAGGTTCAAAAGGGTTTTATTTTCAAAAGAAATGGGCATTGATCAGCTGCATTTAAAGGCAAAGATAATTCCAGAGCTTGAAGGCTGGATTTGTGTTTAAGGTCTAAATCTCTTTCTTTAACCTTGGGGGGCCAGTATAACATAAAAGCAACAAAGAGATTAAGATTACAAAGGGTTTGCAAGTGTAAATGATGTGGTGGTGTTCTCCAAACATAACACAGTCCCCATTCACAAGCCCAGGCACAGGCCGGCATTTGATCTGCTGGTTTTACACCTGTAAAAACAACTCCTGTTTATTTGTCGCTCAGCAAACCATTTCAGGCAAGAGTGGAGAAAAAACGAAAGTGAAGGAGTGAACTTGCTCATTCCACAGAGTTCAAACCAAAAAGTAAACACTCTCAAGTCATTGTCGGGGAGACAAGCAGAAAATCCTCACTCTTTGTCCAGCTAGCACACACCACACAGAACAGGAGTGGGACACCATTCCAGCCCTGGGTTTCCCTCATTATCCCTGCCTCTCATGCTTGGGTTTGTTGTGCCACAAGCTCAAAGCTAATACCAGCATCCACTTCTTTGTGGACTACCAACTCTTTCCTTCCATCTTGTCTGAAAGTTCAGGTTCCCACAATCAGTCCTATAGACTAGCACCATTTGAATAATCTTGGATACAAATCACATCAACAAAGTTAGAGGCTCAGACTTCAAATTAGTTGACTCCATCACCATACTTGGCGACCCAGTGGCAACATGCCCATTTTCTCAAGTTCAGACCTCAGCCTTCTGTTCTTTTCCCTAAAGGCTAACTACCTTCTCACAGTGACTCACACACCCACTCCTTCATACTGTCTCAGGAACATCAGACCTTCCTTGCTAAACCAGGTGGGAACAATGGAGTCTTCCAAATCAAAGGAAGCAGGAAGGCTCTGGTGCTACTTGTGGCTTCCAAGAACCAGATCAAACAGCTCTGGGCCCTGAGACCTTCATAATTTGGCATGAGCTCAAATGCTAAGGACTCAATGGTCTTTTAAACTCAGTCTTTAAAGACAATAAACAAACAAATAAACAGTCTAGACTTTATTTGGGTGCGAAACCATGTAAATAGAAGAAAGTCAACAGGTGGTTCAGGTCAGATGGCTGCTCCATCTCCCACTTCTTAAATAATTCAGCTTTGGCTGAAATGCCATACTCCACCAAGGACACAAGGGTGACATGCAATTGAGTTATTACAGACCTTTGGGGAATGGTCTTTTCCAAGAATTCGGTTATATTTCTTCCAACCCTATACACCATAATCTCCCTAATAAGAATTCTAGTGTTTACAAAATTCCTACCTTGTTTCTCAAGCTGTTTTATCGAGGCAATGTGTTGAATCCCATGTTTGCTTCTTTACTGTATAAAGCATTCAAATATGCATGGTCCTTGAGCAATGCCCAGTGTTTCCGGCTCTGCACCCGGAAGCCTGGTACAGACTAGCTAAGTTCTGCACTTGGGCTCTCAGGAGTCCAAATGTCAGGTGTTGGTGATGCTGTGGTCTTAGCTGAGGGCCTCTCTGAGCTCATGAGTTACTGGCAGAAAGCACTGACTCCACACCACCTCTTCCTCCTGCATGCTGTCATCTTTATACTCTTTCCATATGACCTTTCGCCACACCATTGTTTACCTCTTGCGGTCAGTTAGGGGAGACACTTTGACTTGTTTCCTAAGTTGAACTTGCTGTCTAAGTTGAAGCCTCCTAGAATCTATTCATCAGCTCACTTGTAACTGATTAAGGACCTTAATTTCTTCTGCAAAGCATCCTGAATGTTGCCGTTCACTTTAAGTGACCCTTTCGTGATCAACATGCATAGGTACCCCCAGTGAAGAGGAACAGACCGTATGAGGTGACATGACCACCAGGAGAGGAGAATCTCTATGCTGTCTTAGAACTGTACCTGTCACGATGCCCTCAGTGACACACCCCAGCTAGCTCTTATCTGTATTAAGAATGCCTTAGACATGTTGCCCCCCCCAACAGAAGTCTCCTCCACTAAGTTCATAACATGTGAAGTCATTTTCATGGTCCCAGTTTTCCCTGGTACATGTGTTTTAAAGGGACCACAGGCATTGCAGAGTGTTCTAACTCAGAGTCCCCAGTGCTCCTGGACTATCACTAGAAGGCCACCCCATAAAGTCTGCTTTTCTCAGGCATCATGAAGTGAAAACATGCAATAAGATGCCTTCCCAACACTATGACAAGAAGGAAATATCACATTTCCACAGAAATCATACTAGTAGCATTTTTATGGAGGAGACGAAAGGAAGAAGGAAAGGGAAGAAAGGGGGTGGAAGAATGAAGGAGGGAGGGAGAGAGGGATGAGAGAGAGAGGGAGGGAAGGGAGAGAGTTTGGTTGCTTTTATCTACTGTGTTCATACAGGACTGTTCAGGGACTGTACAGGACTGTACCATCTTTGAGATCTGAGAGAAAGCTGATCTTATCCCTACTGGATAATCCTTCCAAAAGAACTGCTTTCAGCAAGCTACCCTCCTAGTCACACCCTCTTAGTCTCCCATGGCCTTCCACAGGCAGCCAAATCACCTTAATAACTTTGTGTCAGACTGGCACCTGTAGCCTTCTGTATACTTGTCCTGCTATATGACATGGTAGAAGTTCTCAGAACATCTCAGCACAGTGCCTATGGGTTTGCTGTTCCACAAACAAGTCCCTCTCCTCCTTCAGCACGGTTACCCTGTCCTGCACCTGCTCTCCCTTCCCACCAGTCCTGTAACCCTCATATCTCCTTCACTTTTGCTGTGAATGGAGGCTTAAGGTGCAGATTCCTTCAAATCTTTTCCAGGAAAGCATCTTATCATCTTATCTCACTTGCAACCCACCCCTTCCCCAGTCACTACCTTTAGACTAGGAATTAAATTCAGGTCCCATTTGATGGCTTCTCTTCTTTATTTAATTTTTCATTCTGTATACATGTAGGGAGGGGTGGGCACATGAGTGTAGGACACACACAGGCCAGAGAGAGTGTTGGATCCTTTAGAGCTGGAGTTCAAGGCAGTCGTGAGGTGCCTGACTCAGAGCTGGGAACTGAACTGCAGTCCTCTGGAGAAGCAGAACACGGCCCCAGTCACTAAGCCATCCCTCCGACCCCGGAGACCTGCTCTGGCTTGTGGCTTGTGTTATATATCTTCTTTTCTGAGATGGTTCTTCCCGAACTCCAGAGTAGAGTTGTTTTTTGTGGGGGGTTTGGAGGATGGTAGATTTTGGTTTTTGTACTTTTCAATCTGTCCTTTCAGTAATTTCAAATCAACCTAGTAGCTTCCAACCAGATTTTGTTTTACCTGGAATGGCTGGCTGGCAGAGAAAGGAAAGGGCTGAGGGGAGAGGCAAGAAAGGGAAAAGGGGAGGAGATGGGAGGGATGGAATATACTTCAGGTACTAAAGGTATTTGGCTTTGTAAATTCCTTATTTGTGATATGTGTTTGTACGTGTGAACTAGCATATGTTGGTACTGACCAGTGTTATAAAATAGTTGCTAACCACCTTGTCATTATAAGACAGTTTTAAAAACTTTAGAATGCATTGAGAGGAAAGTATAATATACATGGCTAAAATCATGTACAAAATCAAAATAGGTCAGAAGGACAACGGAATGTTCCAGAGAAGCAGACAAGTTAACAGGGGGCACTAAAGGAAATGGAGGGAAATGCCTGGGCAGGCACTGCAGATCTTAAATCCTTAGAGGCTCGGGCTACTAAGGTGGCTCTGTGGGTCAAGGTGATGGTCACCAAGCTGGTTGTCCAGAACCTGATCACAGGGACCAGTACGGTAGGGGAGACTCAACTCCTTCCAGTTGCCCTTTGACCTGTACATGTGTTACATGCATCACGGCATGCACACACACACACACACACACACACACACACACACTCTCTCTCTCTTAATAAAAATATAATATCAAAATGTTTCAAGTGAGGCTTGAGGATTTAGGTGAGTAAATTTTGTCCAAGGCCAAATTACATGTCAGTGTTAGAAAATAAATTCAGATCTTCGAACACAAAGGCCATGTTTTATCTCGTTGTTTTGGTTTGGTTTGTTTTCTGTGTTCTTAGAGAGTTACAGCCTGAGTCATCCTGCTTCCCCGACCCTGTCATCCTTAGTCACCCCGACACCTAAACCACAACTTCTCTCACTGTCCAAATGGGCTCTTGGTCTGTTCAAAGTGAGCTGTGCCTTTATCTCTGACACACAACTTGAAAGGATAAGGCTAGAACCCTCTCACTGTATTCCACTTGGTGTGCCCTGTGCACTACCTCAGCAAGGCGAGGTACTGGGGAGAAGTTTATAAACTTAGTGGGAGACCAGGAGTATGCAAAGCGATTGGTAAAAGTGGGCACTTTTATTTCATGCCATCAAGTATTTATCGGCTGTCTTTGCCAGGAAAGCACAGTAAAACAGCACTGTAGAGTTTATAGCTGAAAGAGCATACAGGTGGGCAATCAACATGCATGCATGGCAGAAGTGGATGAGGCTAACTTGAATTAGGAGGTGCAGGCTGAGGGGTCAGGAGTGATGCCTTGGGGGGGTGGAGATGAGAGAGAGGTCCCTGTAAAGGCAGCTAGTGGAACAAGCCTTTAAAGCCCTCAAGAACACCATCAGTGAAGGCTCTCTTGTCACCAGCCCCATTTGCAAGACTCATCACCCATTTCCTGGGGCATGGGATCAAGAGCAACAGAGATTAAAGGGGCCTTGCTTGGCTTCCAGACCTCTGCTAATGTCTAGGCTGGAAAGAGACCAAGCGACTAGGAGTCAGAGGTTTATCCCAAGGCCTGCTGCACAGACCATGAAGTGGTCAGTTCAGAGGTACAGCCAAGCCTTGTACCTATTGGGGTACCCTTGGGGGAATGAGTCAGGCAATTTCAATTAAGAGTGTAGATTATACTAAGGAGAAGCCCTAATCTATGGGCACATGGAATAGGAAGAAACGACAGCCTGGCAGATCCTTCCCCAATAAGTCACAATCTCGTGGTCCCCAGTGCTCAGAGGTGGGTGGGCAGCACCAGCTTGGGGGTTGTGCTCAGCATTGTTGGGTTGGCAGGAGTGCTGTTCCCGCCCACAAGTTGGCAATCTTCCTAGTTGCAAGACGTTCCCCACAATTCAGCCAACGGCTCAGTGGGATGACCCTCCCAATTGAGAAGAACACATCTACTGGATTTTGGTTGACACAGGCCAGTACATTGTGTGGGGCTTCAGTACCTCCTTCCCCAAGAAATACCAATACAACAGCAGCACCTGTGTATTCTGGGAGGAGCCTCAGAGGTAAAGTCTTGGCTGTCAGAGCCTCTGATGTCCCCAAGTCCCCTGATCAGTTTATGAAAGGCAAACAAAACCTGCTCGAGTCGACTGTTCCTTGACAAGGTGCCAGGCACCAGCTGAGAGGGGTTCCATACCGCGCTTCAGGCCAGCAGGAGCATGCTGAGAATCAAGATTGAGTCACATCTTCCTTTGCTTTCTAGAAGCCTCAGCAGCACTTCTATGGGTCCCTTCTGTCATTGCCCACCGGCTGGGTCAGCTCTTAGGATGAAATACATGATTTCTGAACCACTCATGGACATGAGTTCTATGGAATGCTCTTCTCTCCACCCTACCCCGGCCTTAGCTTCCCTCTCTCCCCAGGGGAGACAAGTGGATTATCCCCATCTGAAGGTAGGAATACTGAGGGCAGAGAGGGATCAAATGTTTCAGTCCAAGCCAATAAATAGGAAAAGGAATGAAACTGAGTTGACCTTCTCTGTGCTTTCATCAGAGCTCCTGTTTCCCAAAGCCTGTCTTTGTGTGGTTTTGAGCAAGGCACTTCCCATCTTTTTCCCATCACTGCAATAAGGAGTTTAAGCTAGATGCTACATAGCTTTGATATCCCTCCCAGCCCTCATACATACAAGGACCTTGCAATGTTGCTGGGCAACAACAGTCAAAGTGAGAACTGCAAACACATAGGAAGCATCATCTACTGCTCAAAGTGGATCGCATGAGTCAGACCACTTTTTGGTTTCAGTTGGGAATTAACTCTGTTCCAGTCTGATAAGACATGTGTCTCAGAAAATTGCTTATCCTAGCATTGTGATCTGAGCATAAATTATTTTCTTTTAATAATTATGAAGAAAGTCAAGATTGCCATCCTGAGGAAACCACTATCACTTCCACTGAACATGCTCCTGAGAGAGGAGAAGGGAATAGACTTGCTCCCAGAAAGCCACAGAGCTTTGCCAAAGGGTCACAGAGTAGACTCCTTGACATGTAGTCTTTGGGGTTTCCAAACTCCAATAAGAGGACATGGTTACTCGCCACACTCCCTTCTCCCTACTCCTTGAGGGAAATCAGATCAGTTGTGTCCATTGTGAGATGAGTAGTCCCTCTGAAAATGACAATGAAAGAGGAGTACTGGGCCTGTGCACATGAGTCCAACATTAGCCAGGCATGATAAAACCTACTGCATAACACACCCAGTGCTATGCAGCAAAGAAGGGGGATTCTCAGCCAAGTTAAGGCTCAAGGAAAGCAAGATGAAGTCGGGCCACAGAAAGAAGGAAAAGGAAGTCCCACAAAGGGTGACAGAAGCTGTTGCAGTCTTTGAGCCTTCCTATAAGCTTTCCCTGGGATTGGGTAAGTCTGTTCTACACAGTCAGGCTGAGGGCTGTCTCAGCTCTAACTCAGTTCTTGAGCAGCTGGTGTCAAAGTGGTCACTTGGCTTACAGCCAAGCTTATCTTCACTAGGGCTTCCTCAGTCACCAAGTGAACAAGAGCATGCCCTGTGTCATGTAGGGGAAAGGAATCATCTTCAAGAATCTCCCATGAGACCAAGTGCATAAGGAGGCGGTGACCCTGCCTTTGAAGTACATAGGACATGCCAAGGCAGACTCAGAACTGATCTTCTTTCCCACATCAGGAAATGATTCTTGGAGGGCTCAGCCTCTAGTAAGTAATTTTCCCCAAGAAAGTGAATCTGAAATCTATTTTATCTCTAGCTGAAAATATCTACAGACCAAGCTAACGGGAGCTGGCACTAAGCAGGAACGAGAAAGAAGCTTCTAGTTTGGGATGATATGGACTGAATCAAACACTCCACAGTTACACTGGGCCCTTGGTCCCAATGGGGGCACTCAGCTTGAGAAGAAAATAAGACAATAACCCTAATATGGAGGGCAAAATGATTTTCTGGCCCAGGCACTGGCCACTGTGAGAAGCTCAGCTCTGGCTGGGGGTTTAAGAAAGTTGAACACGCACTATACTGTATCCTTTCTCTTCGTCTTCCTCCAAGGGTACATGTCCTCAGAAGCAGAATATCCCCAAATCTAGGAAACTGGTGACTGGGTGGCCCTGGAAAATCTTCTGATCCTTTCTGGAGGTCATGGGTATGCAAGAAAGGAGAAAAATAAAATGTTTGGCCAACTAAAGAGAAGGAACTTGAAGTGACAAGAAGATGGAGTGTTCATGCTTCTGGCCCAGGATTTTGGGAACACCTGCTATGTCTGAGAATACAGACACATGGCCATGCATTACAGAAGACCCTCGCTGTAGACACTAGATTGCCGCGTGGAAAAAGTCTCCTATTCCAGATATGGACACGAAAAAGAAAAAAGAAAAGGAAAGGATAACCTAGCCTGAACGTTGACAAGGAGCAAGCATGTAGTGGGGGTAGTGTTTCATCCTAGGAAGGCTGACAAGATCAAAACTGAACTGACAATGGACAGAGTATGAAAGGGCATTCCAGAAGAGGGAACAGCGTCTGCTAATACACATGTGTAGCATCTATGAAAACACTCTGGAGACCAGGAACCCCTTTCCTCAACAAGATTTTCCCCAGTCTGCAGAATGTCACGTTCTCAAATGGCTCTAACATATTTTCCATCTTGGCTTTCAAAATTCTATTAACTATGAGGTTCCTCCCTCACTTTGCAGATAAGAATGCTTGAGCCCGTCACACTCTTGGCATATGTGGAACATCAACCACTTAGAGAGCAGAATGATATACTAATCAACAGGCAGTATGATATAGTGGCCAACAATGCCTTCCCCAGACACAGTATCTCACTCATTACCAGCTCTTGGCTGGGGGAGTTACCAACCTCTTCAAGTCTCTGCTGTGCAAAATGAGTACAAAAATCTATCTGACCCTATTAGGTTGTTCTAAAAATTAAATATGACCAAGAGATAATACATAGATTAAATGCAAATATAACATGTTCCTTCGCCTCCAGCCCATAGTAAACCACAGCTCAGTGACATTGGTGACAATTGCACTCGCTGTCATTAAGCATAGCACTAGCTAGCTGTGTGATCACCTTGTAAACTTTGTTTCCTTGTACTTCAGTCCCCTGCTTGTAAAGCAGCCTGGTTGGCTTGGGTCACATTAAAGTTTCCTTCAGCTCTAACCTTCTGTGACTCTAACACATATCAAAGTCCAATACAAAGTATCTCAAATATCATCCTTCAACAAAATCTTTTTGAACACCTTTGACTTGAAAAACAGCATCCTAGAGACAGACACTCTCTGTAAGAGTGCAGAGCTAGGACAGTGGGCAAGCATTACATGGATACCTTAGCAGAATGAGATGGGGAGCAGACATGGTACTTCTGGTAGAGTTACACCAAACAGAGCTTTCAAACATTGGTGGTTCCTAGAATGGAGGACTCAGTGTTACCTGGAAGCTATTTCAAGAGCAAGTGATGGGCTTCCTCCATCTGCTGACTCAGAAGCTCTGAGAGTGAGGGACACAGAAGCCCATGTTGAAACAAGCCTGCTAGTGTGTAACCAGCCTCACTGGTTTGAACAGAGAGCTACCACTAAGACAGAAGCCCCCTATGACTGGGAATAACCCCCACCATCTCTTAGCTGCCCACATCTTCCATCTAAGCAGAAACATGTGGTCCTCTCTTGCAGCTGCCCTGCCTTGTGGTATCAGAGTGACAACTAGCTAGAGGCTGTAGCCTGCTCCAGTCTAAGGATATCAGCTTTCTACAATGCCACCCCATTCTTTCCCCAGATGGTTCCCATGACCGTGTAGAGCCAGATCCAGAGAACACTAACCAGAAATCCCACAGAAAGTCTGAAAAGCAGAATTCTTTCGAGGAAGGCTGGAAAAGTGAGGGCACCCTGGGGGTCCTAGTAGGAAAAAAAGTGTTTGTGAAGAGCAAAGAAGAGGCATTGTATCCCAAGCTTCATGTATTTGATGTCTCCCTAACTTCAATTGCAAGCAATTCTCTGTACTGCCATGTGCTTCTAACAGACCACCCTGCACCTCTCTTGGCTAGGTGGGTAGAAGCAGGTCAAAGGTTGTGTTTTACTCTTGTTTTGTGAAAGTTGACATTTTCCCTATAGCTTTTCTAGATGTAGATAAATTTCTAGCAAGCCCCATGCCATGTTGGAATAGAAAATAAGTGTAAGCACCCTTGAAGCAGAAATGCAAGGTCTAGAGATCTTCAGAGCAAAATTTTTCCTTCATCACAGCCTTCTTTCAACTTCAATTCCTACCTCACTGCCTATCTTAGTTAGGGTTTCCATTGCTGTGAAGAGATACCATGGCCAAGGTTACTCTTATAAAGTAAAGCAGTTAATTAGGGCCGGCTTACAGTTTCAGAGGTTTAGTCCTTTGTCACCACAGCAGGAAGCATGGGCTGAGGAGCTGAGTGCTCTACATCTTGATCCCTAAGCAGCAAAAGATTTGCTTCCTTGAGATCTCTTCTGACCTGGGCAGAGCTTAAGCCCACCCCCACAGTGATGTACTTCCTCCAACAAGCCACAGCTACTCCAACAAAGCAACACCTCCTAACAGCACCACATCCCACGGGCCAAGTGTATTCAAACCACCACACTACCTTTTCTGCCTTATAGCCTGGACTGAAGGTGGAAAAGCTAATGTTGGAACCTTGGCTAACGCAAAGCAGCCTCCAGCCTGATGGCCATACACAGTGAACTCTAAGTCTTTCTCAGCAAGTCAGGGTGACCTTCCGACCAGGCTAACACAACCTGAGCTCCAGACACTTGGGAACACAGTGACTTGGAAAGCATGGGGGCACAGCTGCTCTCATCCATTCTCACCTTTTCCTACACTCACTGACATTCCAGAGAAGGGAGAAATAGGTGGGGGTGACAGAAGAGTGAATCTTGAGGTGACAGTGTGGTAGAATAAAAAAACAGAGAGGGAACACCTGGGTCCCTGGACCTGGTAAGAAAAGAAATCAAGAAGTTTCTGCCCTAGCTAGACAACACAGTCAAAATGTAATCTTTCTCAGCACTGACCACTTGGCTCTGAATTTGGAGACAAGTTGATAATTAATACAAAAGAGAAGTTGGTAGTTTTCTTCCCCCAGAGCTGTTGGAAATCCCCTTTTAACAGTTTGCCTGACCCTGTCCCCATCCCCTGGACAGCTGTCTCTGGAACTGATCTCAACTCCAGGGTAGAAAGTAAGCTAAGACATTTAACTTAAGACTAAATGAGCAGTTTGAGCCACTAGTGACTATGAAGGCCACTTCTCCATCAGTTCTCATCTAGTCTTGCTTCAATCCCCTGCAGATGTTCTGAGATATTTGAACCAAAAATAAAGCGACCTTTCGACTGTGTTTCACATCAAGGACAGAGGCTCCACAGTCAGTTAGGGGAGTGAGCTGTTGTTTACCAGTCCTATTCTCTCCATGTGAGCTTTTTGTTCTAAGAGTAGTCTTAAACTCAGAAAGACAAGTAGCTAGCAATGTCTGGGTGCCAGCTGAGTATCCTCACAGGCTGCCGTCTCTCCTAGCACTTTACACTTTCAAGACAAAAATTTGTCCTGAAATCTTTCTCTTTCTTCTGCTCTTCTTCTCTCCTTCCACCTTTCAACACTCCTTATTTATACATCTATTATTTCTTTCCCTTTTTCTCAAAATATAGACAGCTTTGTCTAGGAGGAGTGAAGTCATACAGATTCAAGTATCAGGGCTTTTATGTATCCCTTCCTCTTAAAAAGGAAAATGACATTCTTGGGCAAGAAAAGCTAATAAAGTCCTGGATCTTTGATGGTAGTGATACAGAGGCACAAACAAATTATAGTGTTCAGAAAGTTTGAGAGACTGAAAACCATGCACAGTGTATAACACTAAATTTGCCTGTCAAGAGGGGTTTTTTATTATTATTCCTGCTTGTTTCGTTTTATTTTACTCTTAAGCTGTTGTTTGTGGCGATTTGCCTCACTATAGGAGGTTTCGGCTCCAAGATACTGATTTACAACTTCAATAGTCAGCCGACATATGTGCCCTCACAAAGGGAAAGCTTGTCTATAACAGGGATTTCAAATTTTCCTAAGTCACAACATTTCAACCGGAAAGTGAAGAGTTTCATTCTCAGGAAACAATTTATCTGAAATCACCGAGTTGTTTTTATAAAGAAAGGGGAAAAAAAGAAGTAAAGGGAAATTTTAAACATGAGTACAAGAACCTACTGGACTACGGTGAGCTCTCTGGCTTTGAGGTTTCTTGTTATACCTCTTGTTTATATCCCAGGTTAACTCTTGTTTTCCTCTGCCCAAGGTGCTTTCTCAGGAATGATACAGATGTAGTTCTAGCCTTAATGGAACTCAGCAGGTGAACCCATAGGCTCCACAGCTCTGCCAAAGTCTGTTGGTTGCTTATTGTAACTGGGCAGTATTTGAGCCCTGTGATATCTTCCAAGTTTTCATAGAACACAAGACACTTCAGCATTCAGATCCAAAGTAGATAATGCCTCAAACGCATTTATTACCAAATGGATAATAACTTCAAATTTAATATGAATAAGTCATATTATTAGAGATATCTTCATCTTCTTTGGTTTTCTGTTGCTTTGATAAAACACTGACCAAAACAACTTGGGGATGGTAAGTGATTTGTCGTTTGCTGTGTTGTTTTGTTTTGTTTTGTTTTGCTTTGTTTTGGCTTAAACTCCATCCTGATTGGAAACCAAGGCAAGAACCAAAGCAGACATCATGGTATAGCACTGATTTTGCTTTGCTCTCTGGACCATAGTCAGCAAGCTTTCTTATACAACCCAGGCCTACTGGCCTAGGGGATAATACCACTCACAGTGGGCACAGCCATCCTATATCAGTTATCAATCAAGAAAATGCTCCACAAACATACCCTTAGGCCATGACACAGAAAATTCTTCAGTTGAGGGTTCATTTTCCCAGGTGTGTCAGGTTGACACCAAAATCACACACATCTACCCTTTTAACAAGAGTTCAACAATATTGAATTCTTTCTACTGTTGTTTTTAAAAACTAAATATTTTAATTAAAATTTTAGCTCAAAGAGATTTTTAAGTTATTCATTTTGAATAAACTTGAAATGTATTCTTGTTGAAAAGTTCAGTGTATTCCTGGAAAGTAAACCCTTTAGCAATACTAGAATGGATGTTAATTTCTTCACATAAACACAAGCAATGGGAGATTTTTTTTTTTCAGGCAAAGATCATGGCTTCTGATTTATTTAGAAAATCAAATATTTTCTCAAATAAAATAATTATCAAAAATATGAAGAAACAAAAAGTAATACAAAACAACAACAAAAAAAAAAAAAAACAAAAACAACAACAACAAAAACCAAACATGTTATTTGGTGCCCTCAAAGTAGCAAGGAGTGATGTGTTAAACAGCAGCACCTAATGGTAGGATCAGAAATTGCAGGCTAGCTCTCACAGGCAGTACACACTGCTTGGGAGAGAAGAAACCTAATAAAGGGAGAGGTTTTGAATATAAGAAAAGGGACATTCTCCAAAGTGGGGGGGAAATGTGTTCTTTCAACATGGAGTAGGAGAGATAAAGGAAGCAATAAAAGAAGCCCACATAATTGATTATGATATAAATATCATTTTGTGTAACATTTTCAACTTATTATGTGGTGACTTATGAATGTCCAGGTAACATTTTGGACAATCAGTTGGAGAAAAAAATGAGATTTGATATAAAGCCAATTTTACTAAGTGGCCCTGATTTCATAACGTAAAAGATACTGATATAATCAATTACTCATGAAAATAGGGAGACGGATCAAGGACAGTGTAGAACCACACGGAAGCCACTTTATTTCAGTCTGGCTTAGGAGTGATACAAAGGCTCAATTGTAGTGCACAAAGGAGCTGTCAAACCCACAAAAATTAGTAATAAAAATCAGTGTAGTCATTTAGAGTCCTAAAAATTAGTGGCTGTCTTTATCATTTTTAAGAGGCTTTGTCAGCTCTTACTAATGCACACAATCATACAAACAAACCATCATCGATGAAAAGGGGAGCCCGGAGAGTAGCATTTTGTCATTCACCTACTGTTGGCTTGGTGAAATCAAGCTTAAGTAACCAATATACCAGTAAAATTGTTCCAAACTCTGTGTGGCTATAAACAGACATGCTCTCGCTCTGACCCTATGCCCAGCATCACTTTTGCATTAGTTGTCAACCAGAGAGACAGAAGTAAAGAGAGGCAATCTCTAACTTCCATGAGGAAGCCATGAAGAAACACAGCTAGATTATAAGGGGCTGTTCTGGGTTATTTTACAGGCACAGTCTGTAACCTTTTCATTTTTGAGATAGCTTTGCCTTCTCCTAAATTATAGTCCTGTAGTCACAGCAATGCAAGTCTGACCTACTATTTTGCAGATGACCCAAAGAAAGAAATGCAACTAGATAGGCATGGTAAATAGATTAATTTGAATGTAAGTTAACACAATAATACTATGGGTTACTGCTAGGTGACAGATTATAGCACCAGTTTCCATAGTCTCATTCCTCATTTCATTATTCCTGAGGATGGGGAGTCCAGACGGGGCTTAGTTGGACTCTCGTTTGGGATCAAAGGAGGATATTGTCAGAAAGAAGATCTCATTAGAAGCTCATCTTGAGGACTCACAAGGCAGCTCTCAGCAACCAGCTCCTTGGTGTGAAGACTGAACATCACTTTCAAATCATTAACCCCTAGCCCGGTCTGAGGACAGTTCCCAGTGTCCCTCAAAGTCACCAAGAAAGAATGTTGCAAGGCAGGGTACAGTCTTGCACTAGAGAGATAGAGGCACGAATCATACACCTCCCATCACCTGTGTTACATTCATTGATAGAAGTGATCCAAGAGCACCAGAACTCCCAAAGGGTTAAGAGAGTCACACAGGGTATGAACAGTGGGAAGCAAGGACCATGGGTGCAGCCTTGAGGCCTATCCACACAGACTACTAGAAACTTAACTCCAACCTAAAGGCAGCAGCTCCCAGGAGTACAAAGATTCTAAGCTTCATCTTGAGCTATTCACTGATTCACATGCTCGACTTTAAGTGGAAGTGAGTATATGTATATACTATATATACACTATATATATAGCATATACACAGCATATATATGTAGTATACACGGTATATATGTGCATATATATGATTATGTACTAGAGATAAAACAGAACTAGCTCATGGGATGTATGCTCAGCTAGAAAGAGCTAGAAAATAAATATGCATATATCCTCAGAGAGAGCATGGAATTGGTCATGAAGTCTAGCACGCAAGAAATTCTGAAATCTATTCACTCTGCCCTAATCACACAGGCTGTTAGGGCTTGAGTCTGAAATGCAGCCCACCTCCTCATGTTTCGGGTGTATACTTTCGAGTTTGTGGAGTGACTCTGAAGATCAAGAAGACATTAGGAGGTAGCACCCAGACAGCTTGTAGAACTCAGGCCCATGACTCTGGCTGGCACACTCTACTTTGGCTCTATCTACCACAATATGAACGTGCTTCTGACCTCATGTTCCTGCCACCATGAACATTCTGCTCTGTTTTCCCTACTGTGATGGACAGAAACCCCTGAAACAGTCAAAATAAATCCCTTAAATTGGCTTTTTCAGGTGTCCCCATCACTATGGCATAGGAGTGCTCTGACACAGGAGAGCAATGGCCACTGTCACTGCTGACTGTGACACTTCAGTGAATCAGCTCACCAAGGAGTTTACAGCTGCAAAGTGGGGAAAGGGCTGGAATAAACAGTCTCTTCTGTTAAAAAAAAAAAAAGTAAAAAAAAGTAAATAAAAGCCAGTGTATTAATTGTATTACAGAACCTAACATTTTTTTTTAAAAATTACATTCTTCATATTTAAAATAGTATAGGCAAATTCATGACAAAGGCGCAAATGTTTTTCTAAGATCCCTTCTCAGGCTCACATAATTTACTTTCTACACCAGATAGTTTTTGTCAACTTGATGCAAGCTAGAGTCCTTTGTGAGGCAAGAACCTCAACTGAGAAATTTGCTCCATAAGATCCAGCTCTAGGGCATTTTCTTAATTAGTGATCAATGGAAGAGGGCCCAGCCCATGGTAGGTGGTGTCATCCATGGACTGTTAGTCCTGGATTATTATTATTATTATTATTATTATTATTATTATTATTATTAGATATTTTCTTTATTTATATTACAAATGATATCTCCTTTCCTGGTTTCACCTCCAAAAACCCTCTATCCCCTCCCCTTGCTCACCAACCCACTCACTCCTGCTTCCTGGCCCTGGCATTCACCTATACTGGGGCATAGAACCTTCACAGGATCAAGGTCCTCTCCCCCCATTAATGACTGACTAGGCCATCCTCTGCTACATATGCAGCTAGAGCCACGAATCCTTCCATGTGCTTTCTTTGATTGGTAGTTTAGTCCTAGGGAGCTCTGGGGTTACTGGTTAGGTCATCTTGTTGTTCCTCCTATGGGGCTGCAAACCTCTTCAGCTCCTTGGGTCCTTTCTCTAGCTCCTTCATTGGGGACCTTGTCCTCTGTCCAATGGATAACTGTGAGCATCCACTTCTGTATTTGTCAGGCACTGTCAGAGTCTCTCAGGAGACAGCTACATCAGGTTCCTGTCAGCAAGCTCTTGTTGGCATCCACAATAGTGTCTGGATTTAGTGGTTTTTTATGGGTTGTTTCTGGGATGGATCCCCAGGTGAGGCAGTCTCTGGATGGTCATTCTTTCAGTCTCTGATCCACACTTTGTCTCTGTAACTCCTTCCATGGGTATTTTATTCCCCCTTCTAAGAAGGAGTGAAGTATCCATACTTTGGTCTTCCCTCTTCATGAGTTTCATGTATTTTGCAAATTGTATCTTGAGTATTCCAAGCTTATGGGCTAATATCCACTTATCCGTGAGTGCAAAAGGCAACCAACAGATTGGGAAACGATCTTTACCAATCCTAAATCCAATAGAAGGTTAATATCCAATATATGAAAAGAACTCAAGAAGTTAAGACTCCAGAGAACCAAATAACCCTATTAAAAATGTGTCGTGTCCGCTCTCGACCAGCAAGAACGACATGACCACCAGTCCTTCTAACAGCAGTTTATTCAGCAAACTTCAGTCTTCATCTCTCTCTCGTCATCTTTCTCCTCATCTATCTCCCCCGAACCCCGGGCCTCTCACTCTTATATACTCTCAATCCCCATCCACTCACAGCAGGCCACGTCACCTCACCAGGCACGCAGCTTCAGCCAATCAGGGCGGCAGGGGCATGTCTCCACCAAATATGGACTTATTTACATCGCCAGCATCATGGTGCACCTGTGCAGCTCTCACGATGGTCGTGGCTTATTTTCAGGTGTATGAGGAAGTCAGGTGCAAGTCATAAGACTTAGCTGCAGTCCCTGGCGCCTTCTTGGGACTGCTGCCACACCCGCTCCTCACAAAAATGGGGAACAGAGCTAAATAAATTCGCAACTGAGGAATACCAAATGGCTGAGAAGCACCTAAAAAAAGTTCAACATCCTTAGTCATCAGGGAAATACAAATCCAAACAACCCTAAGATTTCACCTCACACCACTCAGAATGGCTAAGATCAAAAACTCAGGTGACAGCAGATGCTGGCAAGGATGTGGAGAAAGAGGAAAACTCCTCCATTGTTGGTGGGATTGCAAACTGGTACAACCACTCTGGAAATCAGTATAGCGGTTCCTCAGAAAATTGGACATAGTACTTCAGGAAGATCCAGCAATACCTCTCCTGGGCATATACTCACAAGATGTTCCAACTGGTAATAAAGACACATGCTCTACTATGTTCATAGTAGCCTTATTTATAATATCCAGAAGCTGGAAAGAACCCAGATGTCCCTCAACAGAGGAATGGATGCAAAAAATGTGGTACATTTACACAATGGAGTACTACTCAGCTATTAAAAAGAATGAATTTATGAAATTCTTAGGCAAATGGATGGATCTGGAGGATATCATTCTGAGTGAGGTAACATAATCACAAAAGTCCTGGTTTCTATAAGAAAGCAGGCTGAGTATCATGAGGAACAAGCCAGTAAGCGCACCCTCCATAGCTTCTGCATCAGCTCCTGCCTCAGGTTTCCTGCCCTGATTGAATTTCTATCCAGACTTTCTTAGATGATGAACAATGATTTAGAATTGTAAGCAAAATAAATCCTTCTCTCTGACATGCTGCTTTTAGTCGTGATGTATCATCATGTAACCCTAACTAAAATATTCTTCTTTAACCAATAGCAAATAAGTTTCCATTTATTAAAGTTAACTTCCTGTGTGTTGGTATTAAAGTGAATTCCTGTGATGGGTGGTGCCCTCCTGATTATCCCAAATGCTTACTTTTGGTATTCCAACTTTAATCAATGACTGGGAGATGCATGCTCTGGGCAGAAGTGTGTACAACTTATAAGATATGTGAGGATCAAGCCGGGCACTCAGGAGGCAGAGGCAGGTGGATTTCTGAGTTCAAGGCCAACCTGGTCTACAAACTGAGTTCCAGGACAGCCAGGGCTATACAGAGAAACCCTGTATCAAAACAAAACAAAACAAAACAAACAAACAAACAAACAAACAAACAAAAAGATATGTGAGGTAGTATTCCTTCTGGATTCTTCTGTTTTCAGATCATACACAATAAGTACTCAGACCAAAACAAAGAAGCACTAATTCCAAACATGTAAAGAATATGCACTTGTAAATATGCACTAAACCATGTAGACTGAACACAATTCATCTCACATTATCACCCCCCCAAACCAAAAAGACGGCTTTCAAGTATCCCGCCAGCTTGCCAGTGTGACCAGAATTACAGTACTAGCCAACCCATCCTTGGTGGCAGTCACTCACCAAGCAGCACTCAGTCATTCTTTATCTCATATCTTGCCATCACTCAGTCCTTGATATGAATTTATGCTAATGGCCATACTAGCATGCGTTCATTAATCCACTCATTTTGCACACAAGAGTTTATATGGAACCATCCTAGAGAAAAACCACTAGTGTCCAAATCAGAAACCATTGCATCTTCTGGTTGCTTAAAGATATCTGATAGAAATTCCTCAAACCTCCCACACAATTGGAATGTAATGTAATTCTTTTTTTTTAATTCCTTGGGACTTTTTCTCCACATTTTTTTTCAGACTTAGATTATTGGCTTGGTTGATTAATTGAGAAAAATAAATATTATTCTATTTACCTGCATGTCCTGAAAATAAGACTGTTTAAGGCCAGTTTAGTATGATTGTTTTCCATATGTATATATTTTCTAATGTACATTTCTATTAGCTAATAAATGTCTCTATGACTAATACTAAAATCCTTGATAAATTAAACCACTTTGAATATTCCATTTACGTCATCATTCTTTTATATTATAAGGAGAACTTCCAACTTGGCATTTAAATCTTGAGTTTCCTCAAAACTATTCTTTAATCAATCATACAACTATGATAATTAGAAGAAACACATGGTTCCAGGATTTAGGATCTTAGGCAAATGGTTATCAGCTTCAGGTTTTCCATCTGTAAATGGCCATATCTCAAACACTTGATGGGAAGAAAACGTGGAAACAGTATGTGTGTGAATAGTCTGTACTTGAGCCTGCTATGATCCCTGTCTCCTAGTATCCAGGAAGAATATGAGTCAGATTGAATGAAGGCCAGTCTGTTTGACCAATAAAACAGAGTGACTTCCCAGTTCTTCTCAAATAACAAGTAGAAAGTTAAGTTGGGAAGCACACTCTCTATTATTCTTTCTACTATTACACATAAGTAAACCTCTTTATGTCCAATTCAGTTCAGGAGCTGTAATTACAGTGGAAAACAAAACAGAGCTTAGAGAACATAGGAGATAGCCAGGACAAAGGACAAGGAAGCAAACAAGTGCAGTACAGTGTGATGAGCACCGTGCTGTGCACGTGAACTGCAGGAACTCTCAGATCCTGTATCAAGAGTAACTCCCATACTCTGGAAGGTCACAGTTGGCAGCCAAGAAGGAAACCTTCCAAAGCTAAAAGGCAGTTGAACTGGGACAAAAAAGTGCTCGATTATTCAGCAAACCGGAAATTCAGCATTGGCACCAATGGATCCATTCACTCTTTTAGCTTAGGTTTTGTGGGCATCCATTATATACCAGGAACTGTTCTAGGTTCTGGAGAATCATTGTGAGCAGGCTTCAGAGTCAGTCTCTTTCCCTCTTTCCCTCTCTCCTTCTTCCCTATCTCCCTCCCTTCATTTCTTTTGTTTTGTTTTGTGATGGGGTCTCTCTAAGTAGCCCAGGCTGACCTCAGACTAGACATTCTCTTGCCACCACTTCTCAACAACTAGGTTTCTACCCAAGCACAACCACCTGGATTATTCTTTTCTTCTAAAATATTTAGATTTATATTTTAAATGTCTGAGATTTTGACTGCATAGATGCCTGTGTACCACATGACCGCAGTGCCTAGGGAGGTCATGAGAGTACTTTTTACTGACAAGTCATCTTTCTAGCCCCACTTGGCTTATTCTTGAATGAAATAGGGACATATGCTAACCAAAGCAGTACACTACTAATGGATCAGAGAACAGATTTTAAGTCAGCATAGAAGATTAAATTCACACTCTGGATAGCACTGATTTGTGACTGGGGGTAAGATTTGTACCCTCTCTGTGCATGGTTCCTAAGATGTGACAACAGTTCATACTTCCTGAGTGCTTGTAAGGAAGTAAATGAACTCCTGCCCATGCTGCATGCAGAACCCGGAAACGGGGAGCTGGCCCTAGGTCCCTGGTGAGCATGCCTAAGCTCTGGGTTTCACTGGGATTCACCCTCTCCTCTTCCAAGCTGAAGAAAAGACACAAGTTTAGATTCCAAATGCAAGTGATCCTCACAAAGTAGGCCATCTCTGTCTCCACAGAAGGTTGGCATTTTCAGAAATATACTGCTTGAATAATTCTGAAGTGTGCGTTGCAGACACACAAACGTTCTAACCATGCTGCCAGCAGTATTCCCATCTCAGACATCCCTCAAGCTACTTTTCTATACAGTCCCAGGATAGGCTGTTAAGGAGACTTAGTGTCCTAGATGGCTTCCTATAACCACGATAAACACCACTACTAAAAGTAACTTGGGGAAGAAAGGGTTCACTTCACCAGACAGTTTACAGCCCATCAAAAGTAAAAGTAAAACCTGAAACCCAAGGTAGGAACCTGGAGACAGAAACAGAAGTGGAAGCCATGGAGAAGTATACCCACCTGCTTGCTTTCTATGGCCAAAGCATCATGGCTTGCTTTGACTATCTTTCTATACAACCCAGGACCACCTGCCCAGTTATCACTGTCCACAGTGGTCTGGGGTCTCCCAATCATTAATCAAGAAATTGCCCCCACACACTTGCTCACAGGAAGTCTGATGGAGACACTTTCTCAGATTTGCCTATGGGATATGATGGAGACATTTTCCCAGTAGAGATTTCCTCTTCTCAGATGACCTTAGGTTGTGTCAAGTTGGCAAAAGTCAAACCAGCATATTTAGTATAGTAAAATTGCAGGAGGAAAAAAAATGTATGTTTGCTTAAATACAATGTGGTTCATTGAATCAAATATTTTGAATGATAATACAAATAATAAGCTTTGAGACTCTGAACTTTTGAATGGAGGGGAGGGGAGAGATGAAGAGTGGATGGTTCCTCAAACATATTTACCACTGTAGATCTTCTAAACAACCATATCATGTGTTTCATATCCCAGAAGGCGGCTGCATCTAGAATGGCTCCAGAAGAAGCCAAGGATCACAAAAATCATCCACTCTGAAGATGGCAAGACATCTGAGGTCACCATGCCCCCTCTGCTGTCAGTCAACTCAGCCCTGTTCTCCCAGCATACCCTCAGGGCCCACTCACCCAACCACCAGCCCCCTGTGAAACCTCTCCACCATCTCAAAGAGCATTCTGTTAGGTCATTTTTCCCTTCATGTTCAGCCCAATTTTGTCTTCTCTTAGCTTCATGCTTTGTATCTTGCTGTTGTTTCTTGTCATGAGAGGTAATGACTGTTAAATATGTTTTGCCACATCCTAAAGCGAAAGTTCTACCATAGCCCAGTGTATTGCACGTGTACCTATATGCGCACGGGTATATAAAATTATATACATAAGAAATTTTAAAAACAAAATTTCAGATTATTTTCCTCCTTTTGAATTACTTTAAAATACTTTAAACCCATTAAGCTGATCTTACAATTCTCCATTAAGTCGAAATCAAAAGTTTGAAAACTTAGAGTGTAGATCCTCCCACAGGATGCTGTCTGTCTGATCTTGTCCTCTGGTCTTGTCTTCATGCTGATCAGTGGCCAGTCCCTTGGAGTCCTCATCCCACCTAGAAACTGACTATGACAAAGACTGCTTCCCTGACTTTGGCCTCAGGACAGAGGGAGGGGAAGACAATGAGGCCAGGGTGCTGAAGACAAAGGTCATGTGATTTGCCAGGCCAGCTTCTTCACAGGAACTGCAGCAGAGGACAGTGTCTGGAAGAGGCTGATTTTATGATCAGCCTCTAAGGTAGGAACTGAGAAACCACATCAATGGACACATCTCAGAAAGTACTGCTTACTGTATAGCACTGGGAGTCTTCAGGGCCCCTTGATAAATATTTCTTTTTGAGACTTTTTTATTCCCTCAGAGTTTACTTTAACGACGTTATATGTGAGAACTCATAAAAGTTATCAAAAAGCTTTATGCATGATATATTTCCTTTAAACCTTCTTTTTTATTTTCTTATTATCTCAGTGCCTTTAAACAAGTTGAGTAATAATTCTGCTAGACCATTTCTTCTTTGGAAAAAAAAAAGATGTTGTTTGGAGAGAAAAAGAATGAATTATGTAAGGTCAAATCAAGAACCCTGGAGATGAGGAGTCACTTTATAACACTGGGGAAGATTATTTTAATGGATAAGGAATTGCCTATATTCTAATGACTGTGAGGAAGTATGTTCACTGTAAATGTTTTACCCCCGGAAGAAATGCTATGGACGCCATGTGCTGTTTAAGAAATATCTAGCATGCTAAGTGTGCTTTACCAGTCTTGCTGCCTCAATGAACTATTCAGGAAAACACCAAGAGGGTCAGCATTTAAAATCTACCTGTCTCCTTGGGCTCCACACTGGTGACAATCAACACAGAAATTAGGAGGGACACAGTTTCTCAGCCATCAGAACTTTAAGCTCCTGCTCTGGTGCCAAGCAACACACCCCTCTGCTACTTGGTCAATAGTCAGACAGTAGACCCTGGGTAACACCCACTCATACCCTCCCAGAATCAGCCTAACTTTAGCTTTTCCACACTTATAAAAGCCACACAAAGTTTGCTCGACCATAAGTTTTACACTGATGCCAACATGCAAATGTGTTCATTAAATCAAAAATATTACTTGACCACTACAACTTCAGTAGAAATGCAGGTGAAAAGAAAACTGTTAAAGGTAGGGAGAGAGAAGAGGAGAATGAATGACTAAGGCAATTCTAGATGAAGAAATCTGTGGGAAATGTCATATAAGACAAGTTTAGAACTTTTGTCCAGACTCTATAGTCAAAGACACTGAGGTGATATAATTCTGGCTATTTTAAATAATGCTGATCTCCCTCCATGAATCTTTTGAGCTCTGATATATATATGATCATATATATATCAGAACTCAGAGCAGACAGGCAATATATATATATATATATATATATATATATATATATATATATATATATATGTTCTGTTGTGTGTAGTTTTAAAAACAATCTAGCTCCTACATCGAGGCCACATTCTCCACCAATGGCCATCTCACTCAGCTCTGACAAACCGCCAGCTATGGTGCATTCATTGTCCAGGAACATCGGGAAGTTCACTCCCTCTCCTCCAACCAACCACCCGAGGCTAGCTTTTCCAATATCCACCCCAGTTGTACCTTTTCTCCTGTCCACCTGAGTGGATGGAAAACACCAAACAGTTCTACCACTTTAAAACCAACCAGATAACACAACTTCTGGATGCAGAATCTATTGTCCTAAACTCATCAGCTATCCTATATCAGAATCCCATCAGTGGCGGAGGCTGCCACCAGCTCTAGTTGCCCCCAGGCCTTACATGGTTCGTGCTCCTCTCCCCAAAGCCTGGCCAAAAAGCCCTCTAACTCGTCCCCTCCTCTTCCTCCTGGGACCTGGAAATCCCACCTTTTTTCCTTCACCCAGTGATTAGCTTCTGCCATCTTTATTGACACAATCAAGAACCAATTAGGGAAATGACACCTCCACCTATATATGTATATCTATATCAATATATATACTGATATTGATATAGATATAATGAAAAGCAAGGTTGATCAAAGACTTTTTGTGACTCATAAGTCTGGAAAAGCTAAGGGTAAGGCTGAGTCTTGGAGGGTGTGAGATATGTGTGTGTGTGTATATATATATATATATATATACATAGAGAGAGAGAGAGAGAGAGAGAAAGATTGATATAATCAAAGCTCATATTCACATATGTGAATTAATATTTAAAAATAATAGATATTTCTACATATTGGTTCTTGTGAATGAATGGTTAACATCAAGTTCATTGTCCAGACAATGCCCCCCTAAGACCAATGTGGGTTTTCCAGGACTTTCCTACAGCTCCACAATTACCCATGTACTTACTTCACAAAAATAATCCTACAAATAAATAATTAAGCCTAGTCTACAGAAATGGCTCAGTGATTAAAAGCACTTGCTCTCTTGCAGAAGACCCAGGTTTGGTTCCCAATACTCACATAGAAACTCACAACTCACTGTAACTCCCGTTTCAGTAGATCGGACATCCTCTTCCAGCATCCACAGACACCAGGTATGCACACACATGGGCACACCCATGTACACACACATACACACACAAGACTGCAAACACAGGTCTCATGTTTAACAGTTCACACTGAAACTCCACTGGTTTGTCCTTCCCCTCATGTACCCAAGACCCTAGCCCCAAGTTGCCAAGTTAGTTCCCTTTATCATGTGATGACAGACCATTAAATGCCCACTAATATGCACATTCCTGGGCCCATCAGTGGCCAAGAAACAGGGCGCCATGAATGAAGCAGGAACATTTAGGTTAAGATTTCTACCCACAGACTCAAGGGACCCTATATTGCAAGCCCTTAGCACCCAGCAGCAGTATATAAAGACTGTATGGGACCAGGAATGCCCCAAATCTCACTTTATGTCGGGGAGAAAATGAGCCAATGGAGAGAAACCACAGGAAAACATCTTCAAAATAGCTGAAATGGATGATTAATGCCATGGTTATCAGAACATGTATGAAAAGGAAAAAAAGAATGGAGATAAACAAAATCAGGGAAAAAAAAATATATATATATATATCTGAGAAGTAATAGAAATTTAAAATATCTGGTTTGTTCTATAAATTATATACACTTATGTAACCCTTTACCATCTGCACTTACTTATATATGCAACAATCACAATGTTATCTATATAGTATACATGTGTACATATATATTAAAAATGTACTTCAACAGAACATCAGCATAACATAGCTATGAAATGCAAACTGACCCGAGGAGAGCTTATGGAGGAAATGATCCACAGGTAAATTCACAACCATCAAGTCCACAGCTGCCTGGAGAACTTAGAGCAAAAATACTTTGTGAGAATATTTCTTTAGGGAAAAACAGCAGTAGCCTAATACAAACCCTGTTGTAAAGGTGACAGTGTTGCCCTATGTAGAGGTGGCAGTGTTGCTCTGTGTTGGGGTGACAGTGGCACTTCAAACTCAAGTCCTCAGGGCTCGGGGAACACAGTAGGTTCCATCAGAGGATCTGGAACACAGGAGCTTGCTCTAGCGTGCTTTCACTGAGAAGGGTGATCTGCTGGTCAAAGAGTGTTGTCTGCCTTGCCAGCCTGACCTGGCTCAGAAACATGCCTTGTGGCCAGAAGAGCAGATCTAAAACTCTGACTCTTAGCAGCCATGTGTCCCGAGATAAACTGTGCAGCTTCTCTGGGGCTGTTTCCTCATTTATAAACCAGAGGTAATAAACGTGCTCACCTCATAGAACATCTGTGAGAACTGAATGATATAAGGTGTTACAATTGTTCCTGGCATGAGGTCAGCATTCTGTCACTGTAGACCAGAAACCAAAATAAGAGTCCCCTCAGGAGGCTCAGCAACCTAGAGGTTTTGCCACCCAGGCCACCAGAAGGAATCCTGCCTTAGTCAGGGCTTTATTGCTGAGAGACACCATGATCAGAGCAACGCTTATAAAGACAAAACAAGATATTTACTTAAGACTGACCTATGGCTCAGGTTTAGTCCATTATCATTACAATGGGAAGCATGGTGGCACACAGGATGACTGATGCTGGAGAGGAGCTGAGAGTTCTACATCTTCACAGGCAGTGATTGTCACACCAGACTTGCCTGGCTTGAGCAGCTGTGACCTCAAAGCCCACCCCCTAATGACTCACTTCCTCCAACAAAGTCACACCTACTCCAACAAGACCATACCTCCCAATAGTACCACTCCCTAAGAGCTCATGGGGGTGGGGGGGAAGGAGGGCATTTCCATTCAAATCATCACAGGTACTGTGTGACCAGATCCAGAAAGAATGGGATTTAGGGAGGGCAGCCACCCAAAGGAATATTGTCAACCATGTCAGAACCTGTCCATGTCACAGGGTCAGGAGTCTCTGAGTCCCCCAAGGAGAGTCCACAAGAGAAGGAACTGGCTGGAACATCAGCCCAAACTCTGAAATCAGTTCATGGGACCCTCTCCTTCCTCCCACCCTATCCATTAATCTTAAAGGATGACTACAGTATAGATCACACAAGCAGACAGAGCCTAACCCTTGGGCATGCCAGCTGCTTGCAGCTCTGCTCGGGTTGCCTGTCCTCTCTAAGTGCTCAAGGAGTCAAAGTGGACATCAGCTGACCCATGTTCCTTGCCAGCTTCAGCTTCTAAAGGTGACTTTGTGTCCTCAAGATGCTTACTCCACCCACATGGTGAGTGAGTGGGCGGGCAGGCACCCACTTTATGAGCTCAGTACACAATGGGGAAATCCTGGGCTTGCCCAGTGCTCCCACACATGGAGAGGTGCCTGGCCTCTGCCTTCAGGGTTTCCGGGGCCCCTCCCTCACAGTCAGTTCTTACTCATATGTCATAGCTTGCCCCTTGGTCATGTAAAAGTCCTTCTGCTAAAGTTATAGCTTATTCTAAAAGCAAGGATTCCCACACAAGCATACACATATATTCTTGACAAGCATAGTCAGTGCTGTTATTTTCAGGAGAATATTCTCTACTGCCATGCTCTCAGCAGTATCAGAGCCTATCAGACAGGCAGTATCAAGGCCTCATTTCACCTTTTATCTCCAGCACTCAGGTTAAATAACTCAGAATCTTGATAATGAATATTTGTGAAAATGGAATTAGAGTGGCTGCAGTCACCTCTAATGAGGGAACTGTTCAGTTGGTAATGTCAGTTTAAATCAGCTTGTCTTGGATCTACAGTCTCTTGAGGGTCTGGACCGACCACAGAAGCAGGAGTTACTGCTGAGATGAGTTCAGGACAAGGAAGTCCTGAGTCCTAAGCACTGAGTTGCAGACTTCAGCCCTCAGCACAGCTTCCTTCCGGCCTCCAGTTCCTTAGAAATGATGCAGGAATATAAATGAGATTCTAGAGAGTAAAGTTACAAACCCCTGATACTCCTACTGCTAATCACAGAGAATCTCAAGGCCCCAAGTCCCAGCATAGCTCCAGTTTTATTTTACCAGGACCAATGAGTTCATGGAGCAAATCCTGCTGTCACTGTTCAAAGAAGAGCAGCCAGTACTTCACGGGTACACACTGAACAGCTCCACTACCATAACCAGCATGAGTGCGTTCTTCATTCCTCAACAGCTTCTCAGAAAGAAAAAGGGAGCTGAAGACTCATGGAGTTCGACTCACCAGTGCAGTGGTCTAATGAGATGCTTTGTACTGAAGGGAAGGATAGAAGACAAAATTTCTCTGTGTGACAAGTGGAAACCAGATGTCATGCTGAGTAAATCATAGTGGTCTAGATTAAATTTTATATACACAGGTAGTAGGAGGGCATGTGGTGTGTATGCGTGTGCGTGTGTGTGTGTGTGTCTGTGTGTGTCTGTGTGTGTGTCTGTGTGTGTGTCTGTGTGTGTTTGTGTGTGTGATGCGTGTGTCTTTTAGAAAGAGTCCTATGACAGTTTTCAATTCAACAGCTCACAGTGGTATTTTACAATTCTATTAGTATCTGTGGATTCTTAATCCATTTTTAGTATGTACCAAACATTGCTCATAGACAATCCAATTAAAATTTTCAGTCAGGTCTATATGCTAGATACCGTGATGTCCATTTCACAGTTAGAAACATTAAGAGAGATAAGTATCTTTTCCAAGATCACACACAGCGAAGCAAAGTGCTTAAGAGCATCCCTGATAACCATTAATGAGTAGATAAAGATCCAACAAGTGAGGCTACTCAACTCCAGCTCTCGGCTAAATGCTTCCCTCCTTTCTGTTCTGAGACACTGAGGGAAGTCAGACATGTGGGTCCCACTCCAGAAGAGATTGAAAAGCCCTTATCATGCCACTTGGAAAGCTTAGACACTGCACAGTGTCGTGTCATTACCACCCACAACTAATATTTTGGCTATGACCACTTCTTCCTATAAAGACTTTTAATCCAATAATTAGAAGAACATCTCCTTCCATTTGCTGAGAAAACTAAATGGAGTCAGTTACATGGTAGTTAATTTAATAAAGTCCATTTTTTCATTATAGGTGCTTCTATTAGGGTCTTAAAGTTCATGTGTGTGTGTGTGTGTGTGTGTGTGTGTGTGTGTGTGTGTGAGAGAGAGAGAGAGAGAGAGAGAGAGAGAGAGAGAGAGAGAATACATGAAAAGAACCATACTTAAGAAAAGTCATATGCACCAAGTATGAGTTTGCAAATGAGATAAAACCTGGATCACAAAACACAAAATCAGGAATTTTAAATCCAATTATTATGGAGGCAGCATTTGCTATACCCTACTCCACACACAGCCCAAGTGCTTTAAATCACACTGAGAGCCTTTATAGCCTGGTGCAGTCTAACCTAAAATTCCTGTTTCTTCCTTCTCTGAAAATGAAGCTTATTCCCCATGCCCATGAGTTGCTTGGTCTTAGGCTCCTCCAGGACTTGTGTAGTCCAGGTCGGCTTCAAACTTGCCATGAAGCTGTGGGTGACCTCCCTTCTGCCGACACCTTACCAGTGTTAGAATTATAGGCATGCACCCCCACACCTAGACTTTCTGAGTTTCTAAACGTTATCTTTACCTTGTCGTGAACATTTTTCTCCATTCTTGCTAGAAATGTTTCTACACTACTCCTGTCCCATTATACTTGGGACATAACTGAAGTAGCCTGGAGGTCTAAACTAGGCCTGGGCAGAAGCCACAGCTGGGAACATGATGCTCAGGGAGGCCTGATGAGCTGGAAACTCCCTGAGTGAGAGCATCTCCTGGGAAGGACAGAATCTCGCAGAAAGACTTCCTTAGAGAAAGGACCACCAAGCCAGGAGGTGTTTCCAGGGAGCAAAAAGGCAGGAAGTAAAAGCCCAGTAACTCTGATTACTCTTAGGGACACAACCTTGGGCTTCACTTCTGCAGGTACCCTTAAAGTGGCCTTGACAAATGAGAAGGCAACAGTCAAGGCTAAAGAGAACAGGAAGGGAGGGGGCAACTCCAGAAGGATAATGGCCAGCAACAGAACTGAAGCCTAAGCTGATAGTGTATTCCATGTGTTCTTCTGTTTATGGGTCAAGAGTCTTTACTGTCTCTCTCCTCTGGCTCTCTGGCTCTGTCTGGCTCTCTGGCTCTCTCCATGTGTCTCTGTCTCTCATCTGTGTCTCTGTCTGTATGTCTGTCTCTTGCATCTGTGTCACTGTCTCTAGCTCTCTCTTCTCCCCTGCTCTCCCTGCACTAGCCTTCCAGCCCTCTGGCCTTTTATGACAGAACTGCTCTGTTTCTGCTTCACCCTCTCCACAAGTCCCCGGGTACTGAATCCACTAGTCAGATATTAATTAAGGCTTCTCAGAATTACCATATTTCCTCAGAATTTGCTTTAAGCTGTAAAAGAGCCCTCTGAAATCTGCTTTATTCTGTTCCTTCTTTGACTTGTGAGCAAAACCCAGTAGGACTAAAGAAAAGAGGAAAGGAAGAAATAAGAACTTTTTTTCATACATTAGCCCATCAGCTCTGTCTCCTTGTCCTTGGGGAGGAGTCCAGGTTGAATGGTGCTGACAGACATATTCTACCTCTAATGCCTTTTACCTTGCAACTCAACTAGAATGAAAGAGAAGACAAGAGAAAGAAAAGGAAGGACAGGAAAGGAAAGGAAAGCAAGAGAGACGGAGAGACTGGGGGCAGGAAAGACAAAGGCCCATTGTCTCAGGTAGAGTTCTTACTCAGGGCCTCAGCTTTAGCCAGTTTCACTGCTACTTACAACATCTGCCCCACCTGCTTGCTTGCACACACCCTTCAAATTGGCTTCAAATTTTACTGCATTTTCTAAATAATAAAGATTGCCTTATTCATGCAGCATGCTCTCCAGGTACAGAGGGCAGAGCCCAACACCACATCTTCTGAAAGTTGCTCACTATTGGTAGGTGTGCTATTGGAGGCAGGTTATATTTTATAGATGATTTTCTGTTTCCCAAAAGACATCTCAAGTGTCCTGTCTTCAACATAAAGTGCAAAAAGCCCCATCCTTATGAGCACATACTAGGCACCATCAAGAGTATAGACAGTTAAAAAAGGAAAAAGACATCTGCCCTCCATGTAGGTCATGACTGAATTTCTAAGATTTCTTTAATTATCATGATAAAGCTTGATCATCAGATTTTTAAAGTGAGAAAAATAAAAAAATTTTAGATACTTTTGTGTTCAAGTGTCATTGCTTTAGTGAGAAATGTTTTGTTTTGTTTTGTTTTAAATTCAGGTATCTGCATCTGTGCCTGATTACAATAATGGGGATAATAATAATAAGTTATACTTTTATAGGCCTAAACTTCCAAAGGGCCTTGAGCACATCACATCACCATCATCATTATCATAACTCACGGCTAATTATATACTGTCAGTCTGGGCATGCAGGGAAAACTGCTTGTCAGTAAACTGACTCACTTGTACTGGGTAGGTCAGTAGTTCAAATCCTGAGAAGGATACCAGCTTCCTCGAACACTCCGTGTCCACAGGACTGTGCCCCACAGTTGCTTGGGAAAGAGAAGGGTAGTCATAGATGAGATAGAATGATGAACCACAGCCTAGACTGGCCTCTGATGGCCATTTGGTTTCATTTCTCCAAGACTGCTTCGGTTGAAAATAATTTCCTCCTTTGACTGTGTTTTGTTTGCTCGCTTTAGGCATTAGCTACTTTTCTCATCACTGACAAAGGCAACTGAAGGAAATGGGTTTATTACAGCTCAGGGTGGAGAAGGAAAGGTGTGGTAGAAAGGCCATACCTGGCAGGGGAGCACAGGAAAGCTGGTCACATTGTATCTGCAGTTAGGAAGCCAGAGAATGAGTTCCGGTGCTTAGGTCCCTTCTCATTTAGTTCAGGATGCCAGACTATGGGTGGTGCCACCCACACTCAGAGTCAATCCTCCCTGATCTGCACAATCCCTGATCCCTCACACTCATGCCCATAGGTAGGTTTCTTAGGTGATTCTAAATTCTACTTCAGTTGATGGTTAAAATTAACCATCACAGACTATTATAACAAAATACCACAGTCTGGGTGACTTAAAGAACAGAAATCTACTTCCTCACAGTTCTAAAAGGATTCATCCTAATGACACCATTTTACCTTGCTCCTTGAAGACACCGTTCCAAATACAGCCATATTCTAAAGTAACAGAACTAAGAGTTCATCATATGAAGGTACAGTGCATTCCATAACTGATGATGGCTCAGCTCTAACCTTAGTGCAAATTGTGAGTACAACTACTTATCATCCCTTCTACCCACTCTTCCACCAAAACTTGGTATTTTCATTCAGAGAAAAAGAGGTAATGCTCCTCTCTATGGGTCACCCACAGTATCTTTCCTATGTTCCCACTCAAATTTAAGCCCAAACTGACCATTTCCAAAGGCATTCCCTGACTCATAAAGCTTTTTTGGTTACACTCTTGTTCCCCATCAGCAGGGTCTAGCTCATTATCTCATAGGTCTTACTTACCACATTGTAAAATTATCACATTCTCTAATTCCTTCATTTATACACAGTCTTTTCCTCTAGACCCTGTATTTTAAAGTAATAAGGACCTTGTCAGAGCTTGTAGCTATATCCCAAGACCTAAGAAAGAATGAGCACATAGTAGGGTTCAAATCTGCTTAGTAAATGAGTGAGTTTAATCATTAGCAAATATAGAAATAATGACAGGATGTAGCCCCCATAGAAATTGGTAGTTTATTTCTTAAGAGTTTCCCAGATGACCTTTGTTCTCTGGTGAATATACCAAAGACTTATCACCACAAATGTTCAGAAGTCTCATTTTATGTGCATCCAAGGAACAAAGCCATCACCCAAAGGATACACACTGTGCCAAACTCACCAGGCTGATGCAGAAGAGGACCTTACCCACAGGAAAGGATACACACTGTGTCAAACTCACCAGGCTGATTCAGAAAAGGACCTTACCCACAGGAAAGGCAGCAGCCGAGATGATGTAATCATGTGGTATCGCATCTAGCTAAATGCTCTGATCTCACAACAGGGGTGTCTTACCAGTCTGCTGGAAGCTGAGACTCCAAAGACTTCCTGGTCAGGGTATCTTCTGCTTCAAGGACTTTTCTATTGCAAGGTTCCTGGCCCTGTCCAGTTCTTTGTTATGAAGCATTCCAATTGTGGTTCTGTAGTTTTTTCCATAATTCAGTCTCTCTCATTAATGTATGGAGTTGAATGGATGTTCATTGTTACAGATGCAATTTAATATCATTCATTCATATATACATATACATATATACATATATACTCATATACATATATAATTTTCTCTCAAGAACCCTGACTAATATGCACCGTCAGAAAAAGAAGAGCCAGCAAACATTTTCAGTAGAAGTAAACAATAGGCACAGGGAAAGACAAAAACCCGGAGGGTGAGGTGCCCTTGAAGGTATTCAAAAGAAAGGCATAACCAAAGCAAGGAGCTGCGTAGGATGAGGGCAGAGGAGCAGTAGAGGTGAATGTTCCACCTATAGGGTTGCAGACACCTTCAGCTCTTGGGTACTTTCTCTAGCTCCTACATTGGGAGCCCTGTGTTCCATCCAATAGATGACTGTGAGCATCCACTTCTGTATTTGCCAGGCATTGGCATGGACTCACAAGAGATAGCTATACCAGGGTCCTGTCAGCAAAATCTTGCTGACATATGCAATAGTGTTTAGGTTTGGTGGTTGTTTATGGGGTGGATCCCTGGGTGGGGTAGTCTCTGGATGGTCCTTCCTTCTGTCTCAGCTCCGAACTTTGTCTCTGTAACTCCTTCCATGGGTATTTTGTTCCCCAATCTGAGAAGGAACGAAGTTTCCACACTTTGGTCTTTGCAATGTGTGCTTTGAGCTTTACTATAGTTTCTTTAATAAATGTGGATGCCCTTGCATTTGGAGCATAGATATTCAAAATTGAGAGTTCATCTTTGAAGATTTTACCTTTGATGAGTATGAAGTGCCCCTCCTTGTCTATTTTGGTAACTTTGGGATGGAAGTCAATTTTATTCGATATTAGAATGGCTACTCCAGCTTGTTTCTTCGGACCATTTGATTAGAAAATTGTATTCTGCCTTTTACTCTGAGGTAGTGTTTGTCTTTGTCCCTGAGGTGGGTTTCCTGTATGCAGCAAAATGTTGGGTCCTGTTTATGTAGCCAGTCTGTTATTCTATGCCTTTTTATTGGGAAATTGAGTCCATTGATATTCAGAGATATTAAGGAAAAGTCATTGTTGCTTCCTGTTATTTTTGTTGTTAGAGTTGGAATTCTGTTCTTGAGGCTATCTTCTTTTAGGTTTGTTGAAGGATTAATTTCTTGCTTTTTCTAGGGTGTCATTTCCCTCCTTGTATTGGAGTTTTTCCCTTTATTATCCTTTGTAGGGCTGAATTTGTGGAAAGATATTGTGTGAAATTGGTTTTGTTATGGAATATTTTGGTTTCTCCATCTATGGTAATTGAGAGTTTTGCTGGGTATAATAACTTGGGCTGGCATTTGTGTTCTCTTGGAGTCTGTATAACATCTTCCCAGAATCTTCTGACTTTCACAGTCTCTGGTGAGAAGTCTGGTGTAATTCTAATAGGTCTGCCTTTATTACTTGACATTTTTCCCTTACTGTTTTTAATATTCTCTTTATTTAGTACATTTGTTATTATGTGTCAGGAGAAATTTCTTTTCTGGTCCAGTCTATTTGGAGTTCTGTAGGCTTCTTGTATGTTCATGGGCATTTCTTTCTTTAGGTTAAGGAAGTTTTGTTCTATAATTTTGTTGAAGATATTTACTGGCCCTTTAAGTTGAAAATCTTCATTCTGATCTATACCTATTATCCTTAGGTTTGGTCTTCTCATTGTGTCCTGGATTTCCTGGATGTTTTAAGTTAGGATTTTTGGATTTTGCATTTTCTTTGATTGTTGTGTACATGTTTTCTATGGAATCTTCTGCACCTGAGATTCTTTCTTCCATCTCTTGTGTTCTGTTGCTGATGCTCGCATCTATGGTTCCTGATTGCTTTCCTAGGATTTCTATCTCCAGAGTTGTCTCCCTTTGGGTTTTCTTTATTGTTTCTACTTCCATTTTTAGATCTTAGATAGTTTTGTTCAATTCTTCCACCTGTTTGGTTGTGTTTTCCTGTAATTATTAAGGGACTTTTGTGCTTCCTCGTTAAGTACTTCTACCTCTTTAGCAGTGTTCTCCTTTATTTCTTTGAGTTATTAATGCCCTTCTTAAAATCCTCTACCAGCATCATGAGATATGATTTTAACTCTGAATCTTGCTTTTCGGGTGTGTTGTGGTATCCAGGACTTGCTGTAGTGGGAATACAGGATTCTGATGATGCCGAGTGGTCTTGGTTTCTGTTCGTAAGATTCTTACATTTGCCTTTCGCCATCTGGTAATCTCTGGTTGTTCTATGCTATCTCTGGCTGGAGCTTGTTAGATGTTCTAGCTATCTCTGGCTGGAGCTTGTTCCTCCTGTGATTCTGTTAGCCTCTGTCAGCACTTCTGAGAGTCCAACTCTCTCCTGAGTCCCAGGGTCAGAGCCCTCTCTAGAGGCCAACTCTCCTCTGGTGGGGAAGGTTCCCAGAGGTCTGGGTCTCAGCTCTGTCTCCTGGCTGAGGATAGAGGCCCTAAGGGACCCTGTCCAAGAAGCTCTGTTGCTTCTGCAACCTGCATGCTCTCCTATGTGGACTCTTCTCTGAGAGACCTGGCATACAAGATGGTGAACTCACCTGAGCCCCGAGGTCAGAGCCCTCCCTGGAGGCTGACTCTCCTCTGGCGGGGAAGGCGTACAAAGCAAAAAGCTATTATTTTTAAGTACTAAATAATATTCAAGAGAATTCTTGTATAAGAACAAAAATGACCCATAGATAGAGAAAGACTAATGATGCAATATGGCTCATAGGAAGTCCAGTGAGCTGAGGTGTGGAGTGAAGGGCTAGGCTTGTCTTCATCAGGATCACGGCCTTTCAACTTCCCTTACACTGGGCAATAAGTAGTTTCTGATACAGAAAAGAATGTAGAGCAGAGGGATACATTGATTTCTTCTGTTTTCCCTGGAAATAGGAATACAGTCTGCTGGTGAGAAAGATGTCATAGGTAAAGGATGTGGAGGAGAAGACCTAAGTGGAGATGAATGGAGTTGGATGGCTGCACATGGCTGAAGATGCTTGTGTGATTTACTGTTGTGAATTTATAGTAAGCTCAGACAGCACCAAACAAATGAGAGTTCTAGGCTATGGTGGCCTAAAGGAAAGCAAGGCAATAGTGAGCTGGAACCATTTAGAACACTTTGCAGAAGAAGCTGGAATTGAGGCTTTGTAGATCCATAAAATGCAAGTTCAGCAAACACAGCAAGGTGTGGAAACTGGGATAAGCATGTGACTGGGCTGGATGGAGAAGAGGAAGAGATGAAAGCAGCCTTGCCAAACAGTGGGAGGTTCTGAAGAAGGGGGGAGGGGGTGTAAGAAGATCACAGAGTTCAGTGAATAGTTTGGAAGGAATTTTCTGGCCAGGAGATATAGCCACAGATAAAACCCATTTTGGAGAACAAGGGAAACAGAACTTTTTGGCTTAATTTTTGAGCTGTTCAATTGGTGATTTTGAATGTTAATCCCAGAATAAAACAGTCCAGCCACAGATAATCTGTTCAGATGAACAAACCAACATGATGCAGAGGTGGCAATGGGTCATACACTGAATGCTTCTACTGTGCCAGCAGGGTGCTAAGTTCTCACATGCTAATTTCAGTCAGTCTTTGGAACAATCCTTTGCATATATACATTCACTATTCTCATCTTATAAACAAGAAAACAAGCTACAGAGAATTATACCTAATGCTCACACCTAGAAATAAGAAGGGCCAGGTTCAAACCCTGATGATAGTCTTGGCCATGAATGTCTCTCTGCCAGTTGTGTTGTAGAAGAAAATGCCACACATAATAGGAATCAAGTGTCCAGCTCTACATAAAGAAAGTAGGGCCTAGATGACTGACAGGAAAACTAAAATACAGGAAACAGTCACAGGGAGATCCCAGACTGCTAGCTCCTCCCACATAGCTGAAAAGACAGCATCTGCTATACAATTGCAGAAGCCCAAAGAGAAAGGCAGGGAAGAAAGGAGAAGCATTGAAAGTTAGATGCAATATACAGACTTGACTGTATCTCTGTTATAAAGCTCCTCCTGCCCAAAACGATTCCACATTAAAATGCCAAACCAAGCAATCTTGTGCTAACCTGCAGCTCCATTTTCAAAAGACCATCCATCAATGAGAAACAGAAACACCGTCCTCAGAAGCCAACGTATGCTGATATTTGCTTCGTTATTTTGGTTTAGGTTTTCCTGAGATTTCACCTATTCCTTCTGCATGTCTTCTCAATTGCTTGTTGCAAGTGGACTTGACCATGTAAATGACACAATGCATAGCCTTCCCAGGACATAGAGGCACAGGACTGTGCTAGCTGTTGTTACTGACTGGAGCCCATAAGGTTGATGATAGGTGTACAGTCAGCTCATTCCACAATATGTTCAGAGAAAAGGCTGCACTACAAGAGTTTATTTTGTTCCTCCCAATAGGTCAATTTTAGAATCACAAAGTGTTCTAGGGTCACTTAGAAAATAAAGAAAACAGAATGTATCCCATCCCTGCCCAGGCTGGGGAAGCAAATCCCCAAATCACACAGATTGAGGAAGGATTTGGTTTCATTAAAAGCAGCCACTGACATTTGGCTTCTGAAGATGAAAGTGAAAGCCCCTTAAACAGGCTCGAACATGAACAGAATTTCCGGACAAGTCCCCAGGGTGCCAGAATTGTTTCCAAAGGAGGCATGAGCGTCCATGTCTTCCCAGAGATTTGAAAACCCGGAGCATTTACAACAGACGTATCCCTGCCTCACACAAAAGGCTGGGAGATGAAAAAGCAAGGGCTCAGCTACTGAGCACATGGTAGATTTAATGTGAATAACAGCTATGTGCACACTGCCCTTCTCATCTTACCTATGAGGAAGCTGGAGCCAAAGTGGGATCAGTGCCCAATAAGGTTCACATAAGAAGTGGCAGCCCCAGACACCTGGCCATCGTCAGTGTGATAGACTGTTAGTTTTCCCAAATGAGTAACTCGGGGCTTACCATTCCCCATTTTTCAGGACACCATAATTTGGGTTCTTTAGCCTTCTACTCTGAGTCTACAAAAGATTGTATTTGGCTCTGCCTGGTTCTCAAAGCCTATGTGCTGGGTTCCTTCATCAACTGCGAAGTTCATCTATCAGTTTTGTGTTTTCACCAGTATTCTTCCAGAAAGGACAGATGCCCTCTACCCAAACTGTAGAAATCCAGAGAACACATGGATCAGAAATAAAGCAAAGATGCATATAGGCTTCAGCAAAAAGGCCTTTAGTAAGAAAGGCTCCAGATCTAGGATCGTGAACTTTCTCACAGTGATCTAAAAGAGAAAGAAAGGGGTGAGGGGGGAAGAAAATAGGAAGAGAGAGGGAGGGAGGGTAGGAGGATGGGAGAGAAGTAAAAGAGAGTGAGGAGAGGAAGAGAGGGAGAGAGGAGAGGAGAGGAAGAAGAAGCAATGAAGGCAAAAATGTATTGCAGTTACTATCCTATTGCTGTGATAAGACACCATAACCAAGGCATTCTTAAATTCTTAGGAAAGGAAAAATTTAATTTTGGCTCACAGTTTTAGAGTATGAGTCCATAAGCATCATAGCTGGGAGCATGTCAGCAGGCAGGCAGTTGTGGCGCTGGAGCAACAGCTGAGTGAAACGGAAACTTAAGGATCTTCGGAAAGTTAGTTAGGTGGTGTTTTGCTGGGGCAAACACATTAAGAAGTGTTTCATTAAAGTGGGCACAGGTGTGAAAGGCTAAGGCAAACTCATGAAGGAACATTTGGATGAAGCAGACACAGGAGAGAGAGTGCTCTCCTAAAGCAAGCACATGAAAGGACACATGATGAAGGATTCTTTGGTCTGCCCTACAGTGCATAGTTGAGTTGTATTTGTCGGGACTCCATAAAGAGAAACCGCACAAAAATCGTCTGGTGGTGTACTGCAATTTCTTGCCGCTTCCACAGACTCTGGTTGAATGTATGTGCTGAAGCAAGATCCATGCTGAGGCAAGGCATGAGGAGGACACGTGCTGTTTGGAGGTTGTAAATAGGACTCCACAGAGGGATAGAGAGCTTGGCTTGCTGGTACAGCTAGCCATTCAATGCTTTGGCCCAGGTTTCTCATCTTCACTGATCTTGGCACAGCTGAGAACTTCTGGTATTCCTCCTGGTCCCTCCTGCTGACTTGAGCACAGGATGCAGCCTAGCTGTCTCTGCTAAGTTGTGTTACAGCTGTTGCTAAACTGACTCTACAAAACTGAACTGCTGGTGTATCTGTGGGTTGAGTTGCTGCTGCCTGCTAACCTATAAACTGAACTGCTGATTTCCAGACAACACAAACAGAAGTTGTTCCAAAGAACCTTTCTAAACAGGTCCACCTTCCCCTCCCCTCCCCCATATCCTTTCTTTTCAACTACCTCTGGTGGGTAGTGGGTTACAAGAAAGGTTAAAGCATTTAAGTACCATCATTAAAAATAAGGTTTGAAATAATTAAAGTTACAGCTGAGAGCTCAGATCTTGAGACATAACCACAAGTCAGAGAAAGAGAAAGATTAGGAATAGCAAAAGTCTTTTGAAACTCAAAGCCTTCTCACGGGTGACACTTCCTTCAACAAGGCCACACCTCCTAATCCTTCCCAAACAGAAACACCAACTGGGGACCAAGTACTCAAATATGTGAGTCTATGGGGATATTTCATTCAAACCACCACAGAAAGGAAGGTAAGTTGTTTTGTCAAATGCCGTATGTCCTCAAAATAAAGAACAAAAAACTAGCCACACTCTGCCTAGTATCCTTAGAATCATCTCTCATCCTGAGAGGATCAGGATGAGCTGTGGCTGTATCTTCAAGCCTCTTTGCTCTCAGCTAAGGTGACATCCAAATTTCCATTTCAGGAGAAAGATCACAAGAAGATGTGCCTAAAAACCTTGCTCCAGAAGAAAAACCATCTTATACAGATTAGTTATCAACAATGTAGCTGCACATGAAAAGGGGCAAAATTACTTTCCCCTCCTCCAAGAACAGGCTATGGCCCTTGGGAAGCCTGTGTGGATCTTGGGTTGCCTAAAGCAACTCTAGTTATTCAACTACCATCTGATTTAAGAAACTCTGGAAATTCTGTATTGTTCTCTCCTTTCTAAACAGCCTTAAACCCCAAGGAACAATCTCGTAACAGAAAATCTGTAGCCCCAACTCTACAGAAAAACATATAATTTTCTGCTCTGAAACTCCCCATCCTCACCCTTTCTGGATGGCTTCATGTCACCAGGAGCAGCAACAACAGGGCACAGAGACAGACTTGCTGGACTTCCAGCAACAGGCGCTTGTGTGGCCAGATCAGGGAATGAAGAGAGGTTTTTGAGCATCAAGGAGAATGCTGACTGTTGCCATGCTTGACCCCTCCAGCCTGTTGTCTGACAATTCTTAACAGAAGCCTCCTGCTTGTCTGGTTCTCCTGCATGGTGCACACCTGCAAAGGTGAGTCCAGGGAACTTTCTATCAGGCATCTCTGAGCATCTCCATGCTGAAAGCCAAAACCCTTGACCCTTGGCTGCCATGCTGTTGTGAGCACATCTGATTTTGTACAAGACATGTGGAAATAAGAATGTACCTGTCACAGGTGTCAAGCTCTATTTGACAGGTACAGATCTGGAGACTGGTTGGAACTTGGTGCTCCTCGTTGGAAATATCTTCCTTGTGACCTTTCATGTGCAGATGGGCAGGCACCAGCCTCTACATGCTAATGTTCCCCTTTATATTCCACGGGTTTCTTCCAGCTTTATAGATGTCTGATGAGAATTCGTGAGTAATGGTAACCAGGATGTGAGAGTTGCTCTCACTTCGACCAAGGGACATGCTTGCAAATGCTTGTCTAACCACTAGGTACCAGCTGAGAATCAAAGCTACAACCCTGACATATTTGATGAGCCTGTCAATCCTTCACATATTTAAAACTCTGAAATCAAATTCTACTTTCCATTTTAACTTACTTTATCTAGTTGTATCCTGTCTCACTGGGTAGAATATTGCAGGTAGCAATTTCCTTTTGTAAAGCATAATTGTTCTTCTGCCTTGAGTTTTTATAGCACACAGTACATGTACTCAACTTCCTAGTATAGGAACAAAGGGAAGCACAGAATTTTATTTATCATACCACACTGGCAAAAATATGACCACCAATGAGAGTAAGGATGCTAAAGTTGGGCCAAAGCAAAAGATTTCCTTTCTGTAAGTGACTAGTTATTCAAATCGTCGACAGATGGATGGTATAGACATTTTTGTCTATTTTATGAGTTATTGGAGTTTTCTTACTGTGTCAGTGACTTGCATTTCAACTTTGATTTATTCTGTCATGACCTTGATTTTTCAAAACAAAATATTTAAGACCATTAAATTTGTTATTCAAATTTCTGATAAAAAATTTTGAAATAAAATTTTGTACCTCAGAGACTGACTCTCTCTCTCTCTCTCTCTCTCTCTCTCTCTCTCCCTCCCTCCCTCCCTCCCTCCCTCCCTCCCTCCTCTCTCCTCTCTCCCCCCACTAAATCTTCACAAATGAGTACAAAGAGCCACAACCAAGACTGGCTTGTCTGCAGCAGAACTCTCCAGAGTCACAAACTAGAATAAACATTTAAAAAGCAATTTGGTGAAATTTGGGGAGGTTGAATGTGAGCTCTCTGGAGAGTGAGTAACTCCTGGGAGATTCTGTCGTAGTTGGGTTATCATACTTTTCTGGGTTTTACTTCCAGGAATGCCACCAGATTCTCAGGGAAGAGCAAAGAAAGGCACCGCCCCCCAGGCTATGGGGGTGGCAGGAGGAAGTCCTCATTTTAAAATATGTCAAAGCCTTTGCCACTGCAGCAGCAGTGAGGGGTCCAGTAGTAGCAGGGGAGATAGAGGAAAGGTAAAGGGTGGGCAGAAGGTACAAGTGTAAAATGACATGTTTTTTAAAAATCATTTTGCACAGTAACTTTAAATTTTATTTAAATTTAAACTTTAAGTAAGAAAGTGTTTTCTAAACCAAGAACTGTTCTCTAGGAAAAATTACTTCCCCAAAGCTTCATCCCATACAAGGGCAAGCTGCCCACTCAACCTGGTATCTCTGACTTCTCTTACCTGAGGGGTGGGGAACTAACAGATGGTTATATGGATCACAGCTTGGGCCCCATAAAAGACTAAGACTCCTTTTGTCAAGAGATTGCACGGAGTTTTCCAGTCCCTTAAGCTACTCTGCTGGCAGAGAACTTCAGTACAACATTAGATCTTGTGAGGTGAGAATTTCCTGAAGGCGAAATTACTAGAGATGTTGAAATGATTTTTTTTTTTGTTAAGTAAGCAAAGGGAAGCTAGAGAGCTTAGAATTTTAGACTCTTGTGACACTGGAAGCTATTGAATACATGAGACAAGCACCTCCAAGTCAGCTTCACCCCCAGTCTCAGGTGAAAGACACTACTCCAGCACTTATCACCCAACACCAGTCATGGACTGGGCTGCTCTTCCTGTGAGCAACCTGAGGTGATCTGTGGAAATGGTTATTTATTAGAATCAAAAAACCCTACAAAATCATGCAGATCAAGGTTTTCCTGTTCATTCTAAGAGTTCCCCACACACTATCAAAGGTGTGGATATTCAAAATGCCACCACCTGTCAGAATGCTAGAGACATACATGCTGTTCCATTGTGATGGTGGAGACCAGTAGCCATGCCCAGGACAAACAGTGAGGCTCAACTGTGACAGTGACCCCCAAAAGAATGGAAACTTTATGGTACATGCTCTGAAAATGCATTGCAGAAATTAAGGATTTACATGTAGATTCTCTAGTCATCAGTCATATCAAGTTAAACATAGCATATAACATGTGCCATCATCCTGCCAAATTTATGCCTAGGTTAAGAAACTCTTTCTGTCATGTTGAAATTATCCACATTGGAAAGGAACAAAATGTTTCTAAGCTAGGAGAGGCACAAACAGAGAAAAAACTTCCAGAAGAAACAAAAACTATGGCTTACAAGTAAATTCAGTACAAAGTAAATAAACATAAAAGTTTTTTTTAAAGATGTGATACAGATTGGAGAATTATTTGACAGAGAAATGAAACAATTTTAGTTGATTTGTTCAGGGTTCCAGTGAAAAATGTGTGCAAACTTGACCTCAGGTAGGTAAAGTGACCAAAGAAGTGGAAACATTTTTTAAAATAGCCAGAAGTAGAATCTGAAATGAAGCTGTACATCAGAAATGGAGAATGCCGCTTCCAGTTTTCATCTCTGCCTGTAGCTGATCCTCTGCCACAGGGCAATATACTCAAATAGCACAGGAGGGAGTGAGCCTCCAGGAGTGCAAACAGGCCTGTGAGTTCAGGGAGGACCACCACTGCTGCTCAGAGGAGCCCTCAGGACACAGGAACCAAGAGGCTGCCTGGGATGGGAGTCTTCCAGTCTCAACCTGTGCCCAGAGCTGATCCTGTGCCACAGCGCTACATACACAAATACTGCCAGGAGAGAGCTGGTCTCCCAGGAGTGCCTACAAACCTATGAGCCCAGGTAAGGCCGCCACTTCTCTTCAAATTGCTGGCCCAAAAGGGATACTCACAGAGCCGTCAGAACACAGGAACCAAGGATCAGCTGGGGGCAGGATCTTTCTGGGCTCTGTCTGCACCCCAGAGCTGACCCTGTACCATAGCTAGCCATACCCAAATCCCTCCCTGAGAGAACTGGTCTCCCAGGAGTACTGACACACAGGCTTGCTGGAGGGACAAGCCAAAGTCAGACACAGCAAGACCAGCTAACACAAGAGATAGCCAGATGGTGAAAGGCAAGCACAAGAACATAAGCAACAGAAACCAAGACTACTTGGCACCATCAGAACCCAGTTCTTTCACGACAGTTAACCTTGGTTACCCCAATGCACCAGAAAACCAATACTTTGATTTAAAATCACATCTCATGATGATGATAGAGGAATTTAAGAAGGACATAAATAACTCCCTTTAAGAAATACAAGAGAACACCGGTAGACAGGTAGAAGACCTTAAAGAGGAAACCCAAAAATCCCTTAAAGAATTACAGTAAAACACAACCCAACAGGTGAAAGAATTGAACAAAACCATCCAGGATCTAAAAATGGAAATAGAAACAATAAAGAAATCACAAAGGGAGACAACACTGGAGATAGAAAACCTAGAAAAGAGACCAGAAGTCATAGATGCAAGCAACACCAACTGAATACAAGAGATAGACGAGAGAATCTCAGGTACAGAAGATACCATAGAAATCATTGACACAGCATTCAAAAAAATGCAAAATGCAAAAAGTTCCTAATCCAAAACATCCAAGAAATCCAGGACACAACAAGGAACCAATCTTAAGGATAATTGGTATAGGAGAGAGTGAAGATTCCCAACTTAAAGGGCCAGTAAATATCTTCAACAAAATTATAGAAGAAAACTTCCCTAACTTAAAGAAAGAGATGCCCATGAACATACAAGAAGTCTACAGAATTTCAAATAGACTGGACCGGAAAAGAAATTTTTCCTGTTACATAATAATCAAAACACCAAACACACTAAACAAAGAAAGAGTATTAAAAGCAGTAAGAGAAAATGTCAAGTAACATATCAAGGCAGACCTATAAGAATTACACCAGACTTCTCACCAAAGACTATGAAAGCCAGAAGATCCTGGGCAGATGTCATACAGACCCTAAGAGAGCACAAATACCAGGCCAGGCTACTATACCTAGCAAAATTCTCAATTACCATAGATGGAGAAACCAAAGTATTCCATGACAAAACCAAATTTATACAATACCTTTCCACAAGTCCAGCCCTAAAAAGGATAATAGATGGAAAACACACCAACACAAGGAGGGAAACTACACCCTAGAAAAAGCAAGAAAGTAATCTTTCAACAAACCCAATGGAAGATAATCACATAAACATAAAAATAATAACAGGCAGCAGCAATCACTATTCCTTAATATCTTTTAACACCAATGGACTCAGTTCCCCAATAATAAGACATTGACTAACAGACAAGATACATAGAAAGGACCCAGCATTTGCTGCATACAGGAAACACACCTCAGTGTCAAAGACAAACACTATCTCAGAGTAAAGGACTGGAAAACAATTTTCCAAGCAAATGGTCCCAAGAAACAAGCAAGAGTAGCCATTCTAATATCAGATAAAGTCGACTTTCAACCAAAAGTCATCAAAAAAAGATAAGGAAGGATATTTCATATTCATCAAAGGAAAAACTCTACCAAGAAGAACTCTCAGTTCTGAACATCTATGCTCCAAATGCAAGAGCACCGAGAATTCTCAACTGAGGAATACTGAATGTCTGAGAAGCACCTAAATAAATATTCAACATCCTAAGTCATCAGAGAAATGCAAATCAAAACAACCTAGTTCAACAATTTCACTTCACACCAGTCAGAATGGCTAAGATCAAAAATTCAGGTGACAGCAGATGCTGGTGAGGATGTGGAGAAAGAGGAATATTCCTCCATTGCTGGTGGAATTGCAAGCTGGTACAACCCTCTGGAAATCAGTTTGATGAATCCTCAGAAAATTGGACAGAGAACTACCTGAGGATCCAGCTATACCACCCTGGGTGTAGACCCAGAAGATGCTCCAACATGGAATAAGGACACATGCTCCACTATGTTTATAGAAGCCTTATTTATAATAGCCAGAAGCTGGAAAGAACCCAGATGTCCCTCAACAGATGAATGGATACAGAAAATGTGGTACATTTACACAATGGAGTACTACACAGAGATTGTGGCATCATGAACAACAGAGAGAGGGAAATGGATACAAAGACCCACCACCAACCAAGAAGCTATTTGTAATTGATACCTCCCTGGAGAGGAAAACTGGCTGGGTTTGGTTTGGGTGGTGTTGTTGTTGTTGTCTTTGTTGTTGTTTGGGATTTTTTTGTTTATCTTTTGAGTTTTGTCTTTGTTTTGTTATTTTAGAAGGAAAAACATGAACTTATGAGATATCATGAGTTCCTGTTTTGGGAGAACTTGGGAAAGGGAAAAGTATATGACTAAAATACATTGTAAAAAAAAAAAATTAATCCAGGTATGCTAACACAAACCTTCAATCACATCACTCCCAAGGTAGAGCTACACTGATCTCTGAGTTCAAGGCCACCCTGGTCTACAAAGCAAGGTCCATGGCAACCAGGGCAATACAGAGAAACCCTGTCTCAAAGAAGAATTAGACCAATAGATTAATCTAATGGAGACTTCCTCAATTGAGATTCCCTCTTCCAGGTGTGCCAAGTAGACTACAAAAGCTCACTAACATCCTGTGACTAATATGAGAAGCGTTTGGGGTGTATCATCAGACCACCAGGATTGTCATCAGATAGCATCCGAGGCCCATAGCAGAGGCGTTCTTGCTTTGCTATAACCCACCCAGCAATGTTCAAATGAACATGATTGACTCACATTTTGGTATATTACTTTCTTTGTTACTATAAAACTTCATAAAAGTTGTTAGCACATCATGGATATTGGGGTAACCTAAATCTGCATTCCCAAGCCATGGCCATTCGTATTTGGATCCTGAATAAACTATCTTTTGTCTCCTATAAAGTAGAATTGTGATTTTTTTCACCTCATTATTCTAAAAATTCTAGATAAAAATTTCTAAGATCTAGATTTCTTGTCTGATGATGAGCTTTTATGTAAAACACAGAAAGTTAATTCAACAAAGCATAACTTTAATAATGGTCTTATTAAACTTCTCAGTAAAAGACACTACTAGGAAAATCACTACAAGGCTGGGTGTGTAGTTCACCAGCCCAGCTAGCATTTCCAAGGCTCTTCATCTCAGCCTAATGTCAAAAAAGTAAACAGAGGAGGAGGGAGAAAAAAGACACAGCCAGGTACACCACAGACCCTTAACTTTTTTATTAATAAAAAGATTCAAACTTGCAGTAGTGGTGTATATCTATAATCCCAGCACTCAGGAGGTAGAGACAAGAAGATTAAGAGTTAATGACATTGCCTTATTTTTTCATTTGTGTTTCAAAACACCACAGTCAAGGCAATTTATAAAAGAAAGTGTTCAATCGGGCTTACAGTCTCAAAGGGTTGGTGCGTGGTGAGAACGTATATATTGATTCACAAGCAGGAAGTAGGAACTGCTAAAAGGAATTACAAGAGTCTTCTGGAACATCAGAGCCCACCCCCAGTGACACACCTCTTCCAACAAGGCCACACCTCCTGCCCAAGTAGCCATCAGCAGGGAGTAAAGTATTTAAAAATGTGAATTTATGAGGTCTATTCTCATCCAAACTACATCAGTCATCACCAGCTACATAGGGACTTCAAGGCCAGCCTATGCAACAATGAGATTCTGTCTCCCAAGAAATACAAAATAAAATTAGGAAAACAAAAAACCCAATCTAAATGTGAACAAAAGATCTGAGCAATTACCCAACAAGAGAAAATATAAAACTACAAAAAAAAGAAAAAAAATTGTCAATGTCATGAAGTTAAGGCTATGTATAAAAGCAATAATAAAATATGACTATCCACTCATTAGAATGTGTATATATACATATGTATATATAATATTAATATATAATATATAGCAATATATAATATTTTTCCTAATTTAATTTTTATTTCTGGGGAGATAGAATCTCACTGTACCATAGGCGGGACTTGAAGTTCCTATAAAACTGGAGATCACTGATCTAGTTTGGATGAAAACAGCCCTCATAAACTCACATTTTTAAATATATTTGTTATATATATATAATTTATATTTAACTAAAATTATTTATTTTATATATAATTATATATTACATATAAATAATTAATATAAAGTTTGTTTAAATTAAATTTAAAATTATTAAATATATATACATATATGTGTGTGTGTATATGTATATATATGTATATGTGTGTGTGTGTATATATATATATATATATATATATATATATACATATATGGAGAGAGAGAGGGAGAACAAAAATCTTGCCAACAGCATATAGTACCAGGAATGTCCAGCAGCTGCTAATGGAAATGAAAACCATAGAGCCACTTTGGAAGGACCAGCACTTTCTAACAAAGCTAAATCTATCATCACACAACCCAGCAATCATGTTCCTAGATATTTCTGCAACCAATTTGAAAACTTAAGTCCATATCAAAACTTGTTGGTTGCAGCTTCATTCATAACTACTGTGAGCCTCCCAAAAAATACAGATGTGACCAAAATGACCTGTTCTTAGTAGGTGATAGACTAGAGTGTGCCTGAGTGATGAAATGTTATTCCACAACAGAAATAAATGAGGCTTTTGAGCCATGAAAATGCATAGATGCACCATGGATTCATATCTTAAGTATACGATGTTATATGAAAATGTCTTTATAATTCTAATTACATGACATTCCAAAAATTGTAGATTTATGGAGACAGGGAAAAGTCAGTGCTTGGTATGGCTTCAAGGAAAGGAAGAAAATGAAGTAAATGAAGTATAAAAGTTGTGATTGTCTTGAGGGGGGGTGATTTTTGTTGGTTTGGTTTGGTTTGGTTTGGTTTGGGTTTGGGTTTGGTTTGATTTGGTTTGGCTTGGCCTGGCTTGGCTTGGCTTGGCTTGGCTTGGTTTTGGTTTTGGTTTGGCTTGGCTTGGTTTGGTTTTGGTTTTGGTTTTGGTTTTGGTTTTGGTTTTGGTTTTGGTTTGGCTTGGCTTGGCTTGGCTTGGTTTGGTTTGGTTTTGGTGAAAGTAGGCATTGAACTCAAGGTTTCCTGCATGTCACGTGAATCATTGGTCTTTATCCCCCATTCTTTTTGTTTTTTGTTGGTTTGGTTTGGTTTGGTTTGGTTTGGTTTGGTTTGTGACAGGGACCCATTAAGTTGCCCAGGCAGACCTTGAACTTGTGATCCTCCTGCCTCAGCCTCCTGAGAGCTGGGATTACTGTTATATACTACTAAGTCCAAGTCTCCAGAGACCTTTATGGCCACGAATCTGTATCACATAACATATATGGCAGTAATGGCAGATATATGACAAACATCTGTCATAGTATATATAGTCTTTCACAGTTTAAAAAAAAAGTCAAACACAACATTTAGTTTTTTAATGCTTTTCTTACCCATGCTAATTCTGAATGAGTCAAACTACATTTCAAATCTCTGAAAGAAAAAGTTCTACAGACAGCAATTGAACTGTCATAAGCACTATGTTCTGGCTGATAGTTGTTTATCATAGGAATGTAGGGTAACCATTCTTGCTATACATGCATGCTGCCACTGAACCATTGAGCCATTGAATCTAGATTTCTCACTATTAGATCCAGGGTTTAAGATAAGCAAAAGAAAGCTAGAGCAATCCATGAATGACAAATTAGAATTTTGATCACTAGTATGGATCCATGTCCTGAGATAGATGGTTGTATGTGGAGATGTGTGTGTGTGTGTGTGTGTGTGTGTGTGTATACATATATTTATGTATATATATTTGTGTGTATATATATATATGGATGAATAAAGGAGAAAGAGAAGTACATACATGTGCATTACTATGCACACATATATTTTTTGCTTTGTTTATAATGCACCAAAATCAATATTGTCACAAAAGCAATGAGCACACTGGTCACCCAGACTGTGGTTTCAGAAACCATTCCCTACTGAAAGAAGACATAGATCCTTGGAGGAAAAAAATCTCATTCTAGAAATTGAACAGAAAACATACCAGATAACTTTATAGCATCTCGTAGTGTAAAATGTCAGGAAAATCTTCTAAAGCAAAAGAGATCAACTCTACTGGCCGTATGGCAAAGGAACTCAAGAGCTCATTGAGCAAGCTCCTGGTGGCTAAAACTAGAGAACGTGAGAAAAATGAAATGAATAAAATGCCACTGAATTACAACCCACCCAGAAAACAAATGTTTAGGATCTTGACTCATATACTATATATGTGTGCACATGTTGGCAATAACATGCATATTCTCTCTGTAGACGAGCCCCCCAGTGATGTCTATATAAACATTCCTTCAAGGCAATAGAGCCTAACTTCCCACCCATTACATTCAGGCCTCAGATAGTGACAGCCTTCCAAAGTCTGGGTGGGTGTGGGAGAACTTTTCCATCTGAGAAAGCAAACCTTAGTCAGCCAGCTGATGTCAGCTCCAACAATGAAATACCACTGTGATGATAGGTTCTCTTGATGTGATATGATGAACAGCAGTTTGTCACCACATGCTTTCAAGAAACCCATAGCCTAGTCTTATCATGGGACAAATATCAAACACATTCTCCTTAAGCAGCAGTCCTCACCAGACATGGCCAGTGTTTCTCCAGTCAGTGTCTTCCAAAGCAAGAAGCACCTGAGAAACTGTTGCAGCCAATAGCAGTCTAAAAAGATACAACTCCATCAACACTGGTATCCAGGAATAGAATAAAAGACTTAAATTAAACTGCCACATTCCACTATTTATCTCATCAGCTTTTCCTCTGGTCCAGACCCACACAGTTTTATCTCTTGCAATTGGGATGTTGGTTGTGGATCACTCTCACTTTGTCTCTGATTCACTGCTCTGCACATGTGCATCAGGTATATATAGCATATGGACATCATTTCCAGCATTGGTCAAAGCAAGATAGACCAAGGTCATGGCCTGTTGATCATGAAAGAGCTGACCCTCTGTCTTCCTCTGCCCCTCCCCATATCCACCAGCCCACAGTGTCCCCAAGAGCAGCAGGAAGGTTTCTCTGGACAATGTGGCTCTGAAGAGGAAGTGGGATGTCTGTGGCCTGGGGTCAGCTTGACATGAAGTCCTACAGCAGCCCCTCCTCCTTGCATCGAGCATCTGCCCTCAGCCTGCTGTGGCCCGGGTTTTGATTGAGCTCAAGCAAGGGTTGAAGCCAAGTGGAGCTGAGCACAGCTGAGGGCCTTTCATCACTTTGTTGAAGAGTTAAAATGCTGGTAGGCCTGCATTCAATATTTGTTGAATGGATAAATATATGAATTTAGAAGTCACTGCTTAGAAACCATTATAATGTTTCACTGATGTGTAACTTGTCTAAACTCCTAGAATAATAGCATTTTTGAGCTCAAAAAAGCCTCAGAGAGAAATCTTCTGGCCAAACCCTTTTATTTTTGTAAGGAAAGAACTAGCTCAAAACAGGCCAATTAACTTGCCTAAAGTTGCACAGCTGGCTGACCTTCCACCAGGCATCCTTTCATTACTACCAGCTTCCTGTGTCATACAGCATGGAAAGGTTTACATATGTACACGTGCATTGTTGTGTAGTGCAGTGAATCCACAGGTTCCACGTCTCTCAGGGCATTGTTCCTTGCAAGTCCTGGACTCTCTGTACTTCGCTCCTGCCTCTCCTGTGAATATATCTGTCCCTATTTTCCTTCCTTCCTGTTTATCCTTATTGTGATACCATTGCATACTTAAAGACACTATCTTTGAGCCATTACACCCTACTCCTAGGAAGAGTGTATCCAAAACCCCCTTGTGGCTTAAGAAGAGAGTTTATTAAGTCAGCAGCAGTCTTTGGATTGTTTTAATTTCTGTCATTCATTGGTTTCACATGTTCATCTTGTGTACATTCCAACGTCCACCCAGGCTGTGGAAAGGAAGCAGTGAGTGTAAAATTAGCCTGGGTTAAATAAGCACACACTCTTTTTAGATCATAAGGCAACTAGAAATACAACTAATTGAATTGATAATCAATTTAATCAATGTGAAGCAAATCAAATGTGAAACAATGTTCAGTGTTCATGTGGCACAATCTGAATTTTGAAAGTGCTGCTTCCTCTATATAAATGACACAAGTCTACTGTTGTTGCTGCAAACATGAATTATGGGGCTATTTCTAATCTATTCCTACCCAAAGATTCTATCTTGATGATACCTCATCCTTTAGAGCATGTATATGAACTGTGTTTTTATCTGCCATCCGGTAACAAATTCTAATAAAAGTTTCATTAATTCTTGAGCCTGTTTAGTGAAACCAGAGAGGATGCCTCTCCGGGCCAATCAGACCCAATACGTAGTGTAAGAAGCTTTAGTTACAAAATCCTATCATGATCAGATTTCTTTCTGTGCTATCTTTACCTTAATTTTTTTTCCTTGTCTTAGCCTTTGAAGGTTACTCTTAAAACATAAGAGATCCTCTGTCGTTGTCAACCAGGAACCTCTCAATGGCAATCAGCTTATCAGTCTTCAACTACAGAGCAGCCAAACATCAGTGGAATGAAAATTTCATGGTCTAGATCAAAAAGCAGTGTCAGTAGGCTCTGAAGAGCCAAGAACCACAGAGGACTGAGGAAACACATTCAACATCTTAGATAGCCAGTTTAAGAACTTTGCTTTGACAGTAAGCATTCTCAATTACTACAAGATGGAGCGAGTTAAAGGTATTTGTCCTGAAAGTATGCATGAAGGGGGTCAGGTTGAGAAGTGTCCATAGACAAACCAAAGAAGACAAAGCCCAGACTAGTGCTGGTAAAGACTTACGGTAGCCCATAAACAAGGGCCATATGGGACAGAATGGAACGATTTTATTTCTTCACTTCTCAACTTGATTTTACATGACCTGATCCAGAGTAAGTGTTCAATAATTATTATGCATGAAATCAAGTAGAAATAACAGAATCTTGGAGTCTCAACAACTCTCCCAAGGTAACTAAGTATTCCTACGTTGGTTTTACAGAAAATTACCTTTTAGATGACTTGCTCAGGGCCTCCTACCCAATAAGCTCCTGTGCCCATGTTTGAACTCGATTAGAATGGGCTTCTTCTACAAGCCCAGGGGTACAAATACTCCACGATCTTCCTTAAGAGTTTAACGACAAAAGAGCAAAAATTAAGAATATAAAATTATCTCTCCACAGCCCCCAAAACCATCCAGCCAATTAAAAGCTAATTTGTGCATACTAGATAGAAAAAAAAAAAACATTGGTTTCTGCTCATAGTTATTGAATAAATAAAACCATGAACCACACAGTCTGAAGTAGCATTAGCTAAACACTAGTCCCTACCTAGCTACACGTTACTTTAGGAACAGATTCCCAAGCTTTAATCCTGGAGACTCTGGTACTATGGAGCTTGGCTATTTATACACAAATGTGTTTGGGGACCATATTTCTAGATTTAGTCTTACAGAGTCTTTAACAGGAAAAAGTTTTGTCTGCCACCTAGAATATCTAGGGCCAATAGATTTCATATTGACCCATCTAGGGTCAATAGAGTTCATATTGCTAGCCAACTGCAAATGATAAGCAACAGCTGAGTGGGGGTGAGACCAACCGAGACAAGGTCTAAGAAGGTACCAAGACCGAATCAGATACAGCCCCAAATAAGTCAGTCCAGTGTGAGGGAGAACATAGAGACGAGGTGCCCTTCATTTCAGTAAAGGGGGATGAAATCCAGGCTTCCTCACTCAAATTTTGGTGATTACTTACAATAATTCCCATTATTCGTCATAAGGCTCATCAGCAGTGCTAGGGTATGCAGTCCTTCTAGATGGTAGACGGCAGGAAGCCAGCATTTACTTTACTTGAAAGATTAAGGCAAATCTGCCATAATTGCTCCTCCTCGTTAATTCCTCTGCCACTTTAAAAGGCAGGTCAAATATTTTATTCCATTCTTAGCTATAAAATTTTAAATATTGATATGTCTTGATAATTAATCAGGAGAAGTCATATGTTAAAAGCAAAAGAAAAATAAAATCAGGGCATACTTTCTCAGTTGGGCTGAAATTCATACTAAAGAATGTGTGTCTGATATGAAAGCTTCTCCTAAGAAATGGTTTTGATGAAGGTGTAGAGCATGAAAAAAAGAAGTCTCGCCAAGTACCTGAAGATAAGAGGTCACAGGTCCCAGCACTGAGGAAAAGCAACGAGCATGAAAGAAAACCTCCCAGGGAGGCTGTTCCTGTCGCAACCGGGAGCTGGACCAGCTCTGCTGTGGTTAAAGGGCACAGAATTCTATTCAGAAAAAGAAGGCCCTCTCCACTGAGGCCTGCACAGTTTGTTTCTTAAACATAATTTCTCTATTAGTAAAATGTGGTGATAACCCCCACCCCTCGGGACTGTTTGGAGATAAAAGGACCCAGCACTGTTCCTGGCATAGACTTTCCCCTTGGTGTCTTCTGGGATTGGGTTCTAGGAACTCTCCCCAGAAACCCAGGATACACAGTCCCTGGTACAAAAGTTTAGTATTCAGATCATCTAGTCATGGCTAGATTACGAACAATTCTTAATATGGATGAACACTATATAGTACTTGCTATATTGTATCATTCAGGGCTTAATGACAGGGAAACAATGACCCATGTTCAGTGTAATGGGGCCTTTTTTTTTTCAAGTATTTCTTATTTACTGTTGCTTGCATCTCAGATACAGAACCTACAGACAAGGAAAGCCTCCTGAACACCATTCCTCAGAGAATGCTCCTTCAACTATGTTTGGGAGAACTCCCATATTCTAGGGGGATCTTTCTTTGCAAACCAAATTTCATTTCTGTTCATTCTAGGCCCTTGCCTTCATTGAGATCCCAGTTTAGAACAAAGCGGATCGGTTGGAGACCCAGGAGTGGAGAAAGTGAGTTAGTGAGAACCCCTTAGCCTTGCATTCATGGCCCAGCAAACCCCAAATCAGAAGCAACTCAAGAAGCACGGCCCCTTATCCCAGCTTTCTGAGCCCTGTCTGGGTGGCACCTCAAAAAAACAGACTCCCTCTGTAGAGGGAGTGCTCCCTCTGTAGACTAAACTCCAGGCTTCTAGGAACTAAACATTTTGACTCCATCCCTCTCCGGAGTATCTACTGGGTACTTCCAGTAAGTACTTCTGAACACCTATTCTGAGGTGATATGGGTAAATTGCAAAAACATTAATTTACAATTAACATAATTACAGGGTTTTTTCCTGCTCTCTAAAATTTGTTTAATACTTGGGGCCAAATCCCTTTCACTCTCACAATACCTTCTTTGTTTTAAAACGGAGATACTAGAGTGGCTGTCGGTGGAGGGATGCCCTTTGAATTCCTGTTATCACAGTCATAAGCTGACTCAAATCAGAGGCAGTGCAGTAAATAGACCAGACTTCTTTAAAATGCCCACAGTCTGCAAAGAATTTAAATGTCTTCCTTTGCGTCTCTCCTCAAAATTGAGTTTGAAATAGTCACTCAGGCCTAAGCTTTCCCTAATAAGGCTCCGTTTAAATAAATTTGGAAATATTTTCCTTCTTTTAAAAAGAAAGCCACTCAGTTTGTAAATGTCAGATAAAAATATGCAGCCCGTTAGAAGGCTGTCACCCATTTTCAGCAATGTTTTTATTCCAGGCCCCCTATTCCCCTTTCCTTCTCTCTCTTTTCTCTTGTTGGCTGTTCCCAGCAGCTTCTGGGAGCTTCCTCACCCAAGAGGACTGGGCTCCTCAGATCACAATTTCATTTGTTTTCCTGACTGTGGCTATTATAGGAGCAAAGCTGGCCCCCATCACCCAATACAGCCCTTCTGAGTTACCCCAGCTCCCTAAACACCAGCAGAGGCCACGTGACTGAAATGAAACCAACTTGCCCTTAACTTTGGAAAATTAGCCGCTCTCCTCCTCACTGTGCCATGTCAAAATTAAAGAGTAAACAGAGGTCCCCCCAGTCCTCCTGATTGCATTAATCATTCAAATGACGTATTAGCATTCTTCAGCCCTCTTCTGTTGTGCTTCCAAATTAACACCTCCAGGTTCAAGGGAATAGAAATTAACTGAATTATCTGACAGCCCCAGATGTCCTAGCATGCTCTTCCCTCTCACTGATTTAATGTGCCTGAAGAACGGTTATGAGGCAGAAACACTGCTAATGGTCAAGAAATAATTTATGCTATGTGGATCCAGCAGCCTAAGCGCTCCTCCTCCCAACATCCCAAAGTTGCCCAGATTCCAGGTGAGCCCTGGCTGCCATGTGGACCCCACTCCTGCGAAGTATGGCCATGCTCCGAACATCTCTGTCTCCCAGGTTGCAGTGAGACTGCCAAGGTGCTTGCCCAGCTCTGGAGCTCTCTGTCCAGCTCTCCAGTAAGGCCTGTGTGGACCCAAAACGCAGAGCCTGTGGGATGAGGGGTGTCTGTTCCAGAAAGCAGGAAAGGACGGAAGAGCAGCCGAGTCTTTGCCATTCCAGAAGGGGCCTCTCTGATGTTTCTCAGCTCTGGCCACTAGCAACCTTCTTGTTGAGGCATGAAAAGGATCGGCTCGTCCTCAGAGTTGTGGAAGGACTCTTTAGAACATTGATGTAATCCTTCACAACAGAAGCCTCTTTCCCTCGGGGGTTAAGCCTGTCATTTGGGAGTGTCTCCAAGGCATTAAGCCATAATTGCTTGCATAACTCCAAGACGCAAACAGGAAGCTGGCACACACACACATTCATAACCTTCCTAGAGCAGGCAGGTCCGGTTCTTTGCCGTGGTGGTACAGCCCCAAACTCAAGCCCCCCTCCATCGCCAAATTTGAGGGGCAGCCCCCCAAAATGGAAGAAGCCTCAAGTTCACAGAGTAACCCTCAACCCTAGCCAGCTCTCAGCGGCCTGACTCTGGAAGCAGGGCCTGGGGGTGGGAATATCAAGAAGGCCACACCAGACAGCAACCGGAGCACAGGGGCCTAATTACAGGACTTCAAATGCTCTCCCCTGTCTTGGTGGAAACAGAAACATCAGATGTTTATTAAACGACATAGTAGCGGCGACTACTTTGCAGAGCCAGCCCAGAAGTGTATGCTGTCACTTTAAAAAAAATTGAGCCGATGCCAGGCTAGTCATGGTAATGCTCCCATGGCATGATTAGATTCATGCCCAGGGTTGTATTTGCATATGATATTCAGGGCATGATTTTTTTATTGTTCTTAATCAGAGCCGAATGTCAACAAAATAAATGAAGTTGCGAGTTGAAGTGAAATTTTTATCACATCAGGGATGTGCTTTTCTCCCATTTATCACAGCCCATATTGAGAGAGTGAAATTTTTTGAAAATGTGGTAATCAATGGGAGAGCTCCATATGGCAGGGATCAAAGGTGTTACATAGTGTGTGGTTCTGCTTTATTGCCAGCCAGTACTGTTAATTGGACAACAAGATCAGAGGCAATATTAAAATCCAATTAAATTGATATGAACAGATTGCCAAGTGATGTACACTAATGTATAATTGAGTATCAAGCAAATGCAAGTCCCCGTCTTCTGCTTCTACCTCCTGAATAAATGATGGCGCCATAGAGGACAGAAGCAAGTTTGCACATTAGCTGCACAGCTCTGGGCTCTCATTTGTTACTTTCAGAGTTGATGACTTTTGCTTTTCCTCCTAGTCCGCCTTAAAGAGACAGACCCTTTCCCTGCCCCCAGCCCCTCCCTGTGGCCCCCACCTGGAGTGGTGCCCCCCCCCCCATACACACACACAAGCATGTTTCCCTTTCGGGGCTTGGAAATGAAATCCATGTTTCATATGCTTCATTACATGTCTATTATGTAGCAGGTCCTAAAGAGCAGTGCATTGATAATATATTGTGCTAGTTGTAAATGATATGTCCATCTGGAGAGGCACGCTAACACATTTCTAATGCCGTCTCCCTGATATAAATTATAGCAGAGCATTTCTCAACCCAAAAGGCAGCGAAAAGCAAGCTCGCCAAGCCCTGGGTGAGCACCTCGCTGCTCACACAAAGGACCGGAGTAGCGCTGGAGTGTGGGCCCGTGCTGTGGATCCCTATAGTGGATCCCAGCTGGTGGGGCTTGCCAGCAGGAGCTGAAGTGGGCCTCCATTCATTGCTCTCCAAACAAGCCGGGAAGGGACAGGAATCCAGAGGAAAGCAGTCCCTCCCACTCAATTAGAGCAATTAGCTCACAGGCCTTCCCCCGGCCAGGCCTGGCTGAATAGGATCCCCCTGCCCCACCGTTTGTTACCCGAGCTGAGCTCACACAAATTAATGAGGAGAGGGAATGAGGAACGCCAAGGGCTGCTGCTGGCAAACACTCTGGGGGCCTCGTCCTTTCCTCCTGTAAGAACAGCCCAGATTACCCCCCAACAATAAAACCTGTTAACTTATACAACTTTGCTTAAGAAACAAGCCTGATGGGACGTTGGCAGACTTCCCTACTGCCAAGAGAGTACCATTGCGGGTAGCGGGAAGGAGGGGGGGGGGGGTGTTTCCTCTACCGCCCCACGTGACAGAATGGCAGACTTCATGTATCTATCTGCTGGTGAAGTTCTGTGTGGGGGAAGTTTTTTCTCTCCCCTGTACATTAACAAACAAGCTGGGCAAAGGGCAGGAGAGATAGAGTGGCATAGGTGATGAGCAAAGATGTTTTGAGCTAAGATTGAGTGAACCGCCTTAGAAGATGAGTGGCAAAATTTGGCACCTTTCAAATTTTGATCAGACACTTATGTCTCTTTACAAACAGGTTCATGATGTTATAGATCAGATTTTATTTGTAGGTCTTAACAAAACTAAGATGGTATCTCATCTCGGCTTGAAACTGTTTGAATTTCCTCTATCTGGCGTTTGCCAGTCAAAACAAGTGGTGGATCCCTGGTCCTTAACTACTTACTGAGCAACTGCTGAATCAATGTTTTGCTTTCTTTTCAGAAGGTCGGCTGATTAACATCCAAGCGGCCTTCACTTGCTGTTCATCTTGAAAGTAGAGGGAGGAGGAACTCAGACTGAAGTCAGACCTGCAAAGGGGCCAGCGCTGCCTTTGAACCATGGGACCCTCCCAGAAGGAGCTGGCAAAGTACAGGTTAAGCAAGGAGAGAAAGCAAGAGTGGGGCTTTGCCCCTGCGTGGAGAGGTGCTGGGGGCCTCAGGGATCTCAGAGCTGAGAGTCTCCTGCCGCCACTGGGTCCCCACAAGTAGCAGAAAGATGGCCTTGGCACAGCTTGGGGTCTGCTGAACTACTGGGAAGTGCTTCTCTGAAGTGTTTATCTAGAAATAGCAACAGCCCAACTTCTGACCAGTGTCTAGTATTCCCAAGCCATCCTAAGACTCAAAATGTGGAGGAAAACAAAAATTAAAAACAAAACAAAACAAAAAACGGAGATTTTAATCAAAATGTCTTCAGTGTCCCTGCCACTGCGTTCCACATGTCACAACTGGCCCTCTTCCACTCCTCGGCACAGCCCACAAGGTAAGAAATAGTATCCTCATGTTTCAGAGCAGGCAACTGGCCCTCTGAAAGGTTAAATAATTTCCCAGGAGTTACATAGAAGGGAGACACAAAACTGAAACTCAAACATGGATCTCCCCAAATTAAACCCATGTTTTGTTTACTGACTGCCGTCCCATCCGATTCAGGCTTGCTTCCAAAGTGCAGCAGCAAACTCCCACCAGCCAGCCATAGAGAGCTGAAGAAGACTCGGGGTGGGGAGAGCCACTGAGGAAGCCCCGGTGGACACAGCTCTTCTGGAGTCTGTCGATGTCTCAATTTCTGCAAGCATGTGCCTAGACTTCCGGTATGTCACTGATTCTCCCTGTATCCTCCATCCTTCTAGAAACAGTGGGACCAGCCACCTACCTGTGCTTTCTAGTGTAGAATTGTTATTGTGATACTCAGAAAACTTGTTATACTCTGAAAAGAGTCACATTAAATTCTTCAGGAAAGAACTCCAAAGAATTCATTCTTATCATGTTGCCCTGGCTGACCAGAGTTTCTGCTTATTCTAACATTTTTTCTCCCTTATAGACGACATAGTAGAACTGAACTGTATGTCTTATGTGGCTGTATCTTGCCTTAAACAAGACAGGCGCCTCGTCTGGATAAAAGGCTGAAGAGCCCGTATAGATTGTTCCATCTGGGCAACTTGCAGAAATGACCCAGGAGGCCATCTTGAAGCTGAACCTCCATCAGCCTAAGTCCTCCAGTGCTTGCTGGATCACAGTGGACACTCAGCAGGAGTGGGAAATCTGAGATATCTGGGGGACTTTGTTACTGTAGCATAACTTGATCTCATTGACAGATACAAACCACATAGAAGGCCTATTTCTGGGTAGAAAACACAGGAAATCATTCAGAAAATAAGCAGATTGAATGAAGACTATCCACTTAAAATTTGAGAAATCTCAAATTTCTCAACATTTAGGGTGGGATGAATGAGTGTGCTAGAAATACATGATTTTTTTTTTCTGAATAGGAAAATCCAAACACCATGTTCTATTAAGACAATATAAAGTCCTATCAAAGAATTAATTTGGAAGACTGGGGGGATGGCTGTTGGTACAGCAACTTCACTAAGACTGATAACCCAAGTTGGATCCTCAGGCCACACATGTTGGAAGGAAAAAAGTGACTTCCACACGTTGACCTCTGACTTTTACACACCTGCTTAATATAGCAGATGCAACCCCCAAACACATGCATGTGTGCCCACACGTGTGCATGCACAAACACACACACACACACACAATAAACAAAAAACTGTTGTGGTTTTTAAAAATAATTTATTTAAAATTGAAAAAATATTTGCCTTTAACAAATACTTTAAACTTCCCTAATTTATTCGTAGCCTGGAATGGGGGAGCCTTTGCTAAATTATCTCCAGTCTAGCCCCCAAGTGAATCTGCTTTCATTCCCCTTAGTTGTCCGTGGTTATTCACTGACACAATCACAGCTAGCAGCACCTAGAAGAGGGAAGGCTTTAACCCATTAGATATTAGACAGTAGACAGTAGACAGTAGAGAGTAGACATTAGGCATTAGACATCCCAGGGGTGAGCAGTGACAGACATCTGCAAAAGCCAGTGGTAAAAGATCAGGGCATAAGAAAAGGGAAAAGGCAGGACTTCCACTTCCCTGTGGGAAATCACTCTTTATCACCCATCATGCCAGATAAGTAAGATACAGACTTCAGCCCCCCTTACAGTTTACATAAACTTCAGTTTTGCTTGTGAGGACAATCAAGTGCTCCTCTTACAGGCTTGCCCCCAGAAGGCTTTATTCTCCCCTCTACTCTTGAGCTCCATGTCCCTGGGACCATTGAGGTTTCCACACAGCTACCCGGTGACATTCCCTCACAAATGGCCTAAAGGAGGAGAGGAGAACCTTGTACGGGTTTTCAGAGATGCGGGAAGAAAAATGAAACAACATCGCATCTCACATTTCTGAGGGTTTTTTTTATTATTATTCGTTTTGGTTTTTACAGTTACTTACTAAAGTAGACTATGTTCCAGTTAAGATTCTTGATTAGTTAGGTAGGAATATATGCTTATAAGTAGAGGTAACTGCCTGAATGGATACACACTGGCATGGACAGTGAGCACGGGGTTAGGCTTCCTTGGGAGAGTATGTGGTGGCAGCAAAGGAGCACACTGTGGACACTTCAGAACCCAGGACAATCTCCCTCACGCTCCTATCTCACTCTCACAGGTTGAAAGCAGCCTCTTCCATGGGAGAAATTCTGCTCCTGAGGAAATGATGCGCTCTCCATAACAGGTACCCTGAACCACTCTAAGCACCAACACCAACAAGTGTTGGAGACCACAGCTCTGACGTCAACTCCCTCCTCAGAACATTTTCATTGTCCCAACATAAGCACAACAAAGGGCTTTAGGGATACTGGCTATAAGTCATTGTTTTCAAGTGTCTTTCTTTGAGATATCTGAGCAGTTTCCCGGTGACTTCATTATCCCACAAACCAGGGCCTCATCGGAAAGTTGCCCTACTCACCACCAAATCTCCACTCTGTCTGCTGCCAATGATCCTTTGAGGTCCGTGGAGAACGAAAGTGCAAACTGGCATGGTCTCCAACCCCAAGCAGACCAACCCAGAAGTCCACTCCCATCTACATGGAGAATTCTGCTCAGGACAAGAAGACAACAGGAGCTTCAGGCACCAGTCAAAGGGAAACGACCCATTCCTCCCCAGTCTTTCTCTCCTCAGAAGATTCAGATTCACCTGCGAGTGGCAGCTTAAAAACAGACATGTGAATACTTTTTAAAAGCTGTGATCTTGTCATGTTTCCCAACATCCTTTGTCCACTTAGTATTAAAAGGTCTTTAAGAAGAAAGCAAACCAGGAAAGCATGCAATAGCTAAAACAAGGCTTGAGCAAGCTCTGTGGAAAGTCCCCAGGACGTGGTTCAGTTTCATTGTGCTTACCTACCTAGGCCTCTGGACTTAAGACTCTTGGGTTCCCATCTCAGTTCTACTATTAGCCCAACTGTGATCCTGAGCAATTAATTCCATGTCTCTATCTGGGCTTTTTATTAAACCTACATAATGGGGATGATAGTATGTCTTCATTGGGTCACTGTGAAGATGAAATGAATACTTATAATAGTGTCTGGTATATAGTAGCTGCTCATAGTAACAGTTATTGTTGCCAGCTAGCCACTGTGTGTCCTTAGATAAGTAATCACCTTCTGTCTTTGAATCTAGCTCTGTGTGAAAAATGAAATTAATAATAATCTCACCCCCTCAATTACCTTACAGGATTGTTGAAAAGATCAAATAACTCAGTGGCCATAATCAGTTCTTAGGAATGAAGAAACACATCCTAGTAATATCTCTAACATATTGATTTTTAATAGAATAATATCATTCCTCAGTCAATGAAAACAGTCTTTTATTTTAAAGGAATTAAAAAGAAAAAAGAAGACGCACTCCAGGTTGGCCAGAAGCTCCAGCAAGGGTCAAAGTTGAAAGAAAAGTTGGAAGAGAGCATGCCAGCTGACTTTGCCATTTCAGTCCCACTGAATAAAGAGGCTGGAGAAGGGATAAGGCAGGAGCCCTCTGTCACCGTGGCTCTACCAAGGTATTTGTGTTGGTTCTGAGTGGTACAACAGTTTACTCTGTGATCAGCTCTGTCTCATTACAAGCATACTCTAAAATCAGATATGCTTTGAGCACTGCTCATAATTTCAGGCCAATGCAATTTCTGACCCCAATAACCATCCTAGGAGGATTGGCACATGCTGCTGTCAGAATTGCCCATTCCCAGTGGCTAGCCAGGCCAAATGATGATTTGGAGTTCCGGCCTCACACAGGCAAGCCACCAGCACTCCCCAATGGTTGGATTGAACTTTTGGATTGAAATGACCAGTTAGTTGTTCAGATGCCAGGCAAGCCTAGATGGAAGTAACCAGATGCCAAATGAGGCAGACCAGTTGATGCTCCTAGTCAGTGGCCAACTTCATCTTCCATTAAATAAATAAATAAATAAATAAATAAATAAATACTCCATCTTGATGCCTAGCTAACACAGCATTGACAGTATAATCACCTGTCTCCTCCATATGCCTCCTCCATCTCTTTCTTCCTAATGTCCTTCTCTCATCTCACCCACATCAGGCCCCGGTTCTATTTCTCTCTGTGTGTGTGTGTATGTGTGTGTGTGTGTGTGTGTGTGTGTGTGTGTGTGAGATGTATGTCTCTCCCTCCTTCCCTCTCCCTCTCTCAGCTAGCTAACTATGAAAAGACATGAGGAAGCAACATTACTATTATAACATTCTATATTAATGGAGAAAACAACGCAAAGTTAATGATAGCTGGTGTTTATTGAGTTAGCTCTGAGCTTGGCATAGATCTTGGAACTTTACATAAATTATCCAACTGAATCCCCAAGTCTAGGAGGAGAGGATTATTAGGATTCCCTTTGGTAGATAACTAGACCAAAGGTACAAACTTGACAAATCTCATGTGAAAGCCATTCAGTATTCACATGGGATATGAAGACACTAGTAGCACCAGGCTCTGAGCCCAGGACCTTTGTCACAGGGACAATGCATTTCAGCATACTCACATGTATATCTTCATAACTCCATCCAAACTTCTCAGTGGTGGGGTTAGATCCTCTCAAAGGACCGAGAAAATGTTTCCTTAAGTTCTCTGAGGCAGGTGGCACCAGCTCTTGGTTTGACCTCATGAATTCCATTTTTACCATGGGACTTAGATGACTATTCTTGGTAGTTACAAACATCCAGAAATATAATTACCCCTCCCAAGTAGAAAGCAATATCTGTACACATCAAATGTTCTCAATAGATGGGCAGCAACTTGCTGTCTGTCCTTGGGAATACAGTGAAGACAGTTCTCCAGTTTCCAGCCTGGAAGCATCAGTGAGAGCTAGTAAATAATTACAGGAACAGTGATGGAGCCGAGGCAGAGGGAGAGGTAGTTCATGTCCCTAAAACCATGCCATCCTTTGTGGAATTCAAACTGAAGGCTTTGAAACCAAATCCTGAGGTCACATGCTAAACATCACTGAATTAGGACAAGGGGAATGAGGTAATGCTTGCAAACCAGAGAAACTCGTGGCAGTCTCTTTATACTCCCAGAGTAAGTTGAAATGAGGCCCACTTTGCTGCAGTACTGACCACACTGTCCAGCTTGTCTGGGGGCTCACTCTCATGACACTGAATACAATCAGGAAGAGCTCAGATACCCAGCCAGGATGAGTACCCACCCCACCAGGAGCCTGATCAGGGAGAAAACCCAAAACTAACTGGCCTGCCAGAACCCAGACACATGTGGGCAACTCCACCAGCTAATGGCATTACCCCCTTTGGGGGCTCCCCACGCTCACCAATCAACACATTCTTAAAGTAGCCTAGGGCTGTTGAAGCTCCCAATCAGGCCTAGTTTGGACTGTAAACGGCTTGAGACTGCCAGTGCTGGCTAATGTGATTAGGCACAGAACATTAGCCAAATCAAAGGGATAGGGAGGGAGGAGCCAGGAAGCCAGAGGTGAAAGGGGGGGAAACAGGATTGCCCAGAGTGTAACAGAGTGGGGGAGGGGGCATAGTGACTGGGGAAAGGCCTCTGGCACTCCAAAGGGAAGGAGTTCAAAATTGAAGGAATACCAGAAGCCAAGTGATTCATTGCTCAGTTAAACAGCTGGTCAGGCAGGCAGTCAACAAATATGGAATGTCACCTACCTACGTGCATGTGTTCCACAGCGCCGATGCCTGATTTTGCTCTCATTCAGCTCACTTCCCACTTGAGAGCAGACACAGAAACAAGTGGTGAGGATCCCTGTGAGGAAGCCCGCCACCAAGATGGTAGGTACAATCTTGCATAAAAGATACTCCTCAAGGAAGGAGTGAAGCTGCAAAAGTCAAGTCGAAGGACCAATCCTATTCGTCAACTTGGCAAAGCCATTGGACTGAAATATTTGGCCGAACGCTAGTCTAGATGTTTCTGTGGTGTTTTACATTGTCGGATGAGCAAAGCTGATTCCCTCCACAATTTAGGTAAAGGTCTTTAAAGCATAGACTGAATTATACTGCAGAGGAAGCAATTCAGTCTCAACACTGAAACGTGATGATCACCTGGCTCCCCAGTTTTTTATTTGTTAGCCCTACAACTGTCTCAGCTATATCTCTAAAACAGCCTCCCTCCTTCCTCCTGTTGCTTCTTTTTCTCTGGAAAACCCTAACATACACACACTGAACATGTCCACCACAGACAAGGCAGGCCCACATCTAGAAACACCTGAAAACCGTGTGTTTCTTAAGATTGAGGTGTGAGGTCAGTACTGGCCAGGGGACTGGATTGCAAAGCAAGAGCATAGTGTTGCAGGGTGAATAACAAAGGCCACTTGTGAGCAAGGAGAACTGGGAGAGCAGAGACTGAGGCCTAAGTAGGCATGCCATGTCCACACTCCAGTGGCAGGAGAGAGGGAAGAACGAGGTAGGTACAAAGATCCTGCCTCTTTTGGACCCAGACTCACTCTCAATGCAGGAATCAATACCATCTCCCTGTACCTGAAGCCCTGAAGAGCTGCTCTGGAGCAAAATAGCTCAGGAGTTGGCCGCAGCCTCCAGCATCTCCTGTATATCAGCCTGAGAAGCAAGACTAAGCAGCCACACTGCTTCAAAAGAGTTAACTGCCCCCTCCCCCTGCCTGCAGTGGCAATCTTTCCTAATCATTTCCATTTTTATTCCTCCTGAATTCTCCCGTTCCCCCGCCCCCTTTGTTTTCATGACCTGTGGGAACCTGAACTCCAGCTGGAGGTAGAGTCTGCCTTTATACTTGCAGCAGATATTTAAGTGATTATGCTGTCACTGGGCATCGCCTGGCCTCCTCCATATGGGCTGCTCCCAAGCAAAGCATTTGGTTTCTCCTTTGTTCCCTGGACATGGAGTAAAATTGTTCCAGAAAGCATTACCCTTGAGCAGTGGAGCTGGGAGAGGGGAGTAAGCTTGGTCAGGGAGCCTCAGTATCAAGCAGGAGGTATACAAAAGTGACCTGGACTGTCAGGCCTCTTGGCTCTGCCCTTCCCATACAGGACACGCAGTCACCACCCAGCAGCAGAGTTTTCAGAGGACTCATATACATGTTTCAGCTCTGGAAGGACATAGTTGTAATGAGGAAGTGAACTCTGCCTGTTGACTTGGGGCTACAAGCATGAGCTGTCCCCCAGGGCTCTCCTAGCCTTGCAGCGATCAGCTAGCCAGAGAAGAAGGCAGTACAGTCTCGGTTTATCTGATAGTACACCTTAAAGAGCATGTCAGGGAGAGTCTCTAATAACAGCTTGTTGTGGCCACTGTGACAAATTACCATAAACCTGATTGCTTAGATGACAGAAAGGTATTTTCTCGTGGTTCTAGAAGCAGGAAGCCCAAACCTGGTAACACAGCTGAACTCAAGAAACCATTAGCGTCCAGCAGAGAATCTAGCTCTTGTCTCTTCCTACCACTTTGACTACTGGCTGCACCACCTGGGTGATCAGTGGTTGCTACTCCATAGCCATGTGGCCCTTTCCTCTCTTTATGTTAGGTATCTCTCTGCTTCACTTTTCTAAGGATGCTAGCAATAGCCGTTAGAACATAGCTGCATAGTCCTGAATCATTTCATCTCAGAGCCTTCACTTCATCACACCTGGAAGGACTTGCCACATGATACAACATCCACAAGTTCCAGGAATTGGGATGTGAATGTCTCTAAGAGGGTGTTATTAAGAAATTGTAACTCCCACGGCCATCTCATGTCTGCTTTGTTTCAGGATAAGAAATGGAGTCAGCAAAAGATTAAGGTGATTTTTTTTTCTCAAATGCCAAATGCCCTTGTATTGAAAGAGAATTCGGGTCTTAGATGAATAGGGATCAGTTCCTTCCCAGCCACAGACGTCAAAAGGGAAAAGTAGGAAGGTTGGACCCTAATACACCACTGTTGGAAGCATCTACTAGAACTAAGCCGTGGAGAGGGCTCTGGATTAAATCTAGCAATTAGTTTCCAACAATGTGGCTTTGAACAAAGGCTAAATCTAAGCCTCAATTCTGAAATCCACAACGTAGATGCAATAATCCCTTCCCCAATAAAGGGTTGCAAGGATGCAGAGTTAGTGCTCCAAATGTGCAAGACAATGCAGTCAACATCTTCTAATATGTTCTAATCCTTGATCAGGTATCATTAGATTATTTTCCAAGCTTATAGATGAGCAGTCTTGTACATAGAAGTGACACACAGGTCTCCCCTTCCCTCAACTACAGTCTCATACTTATATAATGCTTCCTGGTTTTGCAAAACATGTTCACTTCTACCACTGAGTTTGAAATCCTCACTGTAAGGTGAACATGTCCGTGAGTGCCATAATAAACCTTAGGCTTTGGGGAGTTGATGTAACTGCCATGCCAATGCAATAGCTGGTCCCCTGAAAGTGTCTGTGGGCCAGGACAACTGGAATGAGAATGAACCCCAGGGGCTCATATTGATTGCTAGAGTCCCACTTGGTTGAACTGTTTTGCAAGAACCAGGACGTGTGATCTTGAAGGAATTGTCACCAGTGGTGAGCATCGAGGTCTCAAAAGCCCACATAGCTTTCTCATTGCCTCGTGCTGATGTATCACGATGTAATTTCTCAGCAATGTTCCATTGCTATGCCTGCAGACCTGCTGCCATTCCGAACCCTGCCATAAGGGTCATGGACACTAACCTGCTAAACCCGAGCCCCAAGCTAACTCTTTTTCCTACAAGTTGGTTTGGCCATGGTATCTCTTCATAGCAGTAGAAAGAGGTAACTAAGATTCCCTAATTTCAGTGCCATGTCCACTTGACCTTACCCCCGGTGCCAGTGCCTCCGTGGTTTACATGAAAAATGTGTAAAGAGAGAGGGGGTTACCAGACCAGTCAATAGCATACTCTTCAATCTGTTTTCCTATATTGAGTCAGCTAATATCCTCAGCCTGAAGAGGCAGCTAACATTCATTCTCCTCCTTTTATAAGTGAAGGAACTGAGGCACACCAGGAAACTTTCCGATTTGCCAGACATATAACTACTAAGTGGGAGAAGCAAGATATGAATCCAGATCCAAAGAGTGCTATCACAGCACTGCCAAGAACATTTCATCTCAGAGCTGCCAGTCCACAAAGGTCTATCAAACCCAGTGATGAAGGGGCTGGGAGGAAGAGCCTGGTGGTAAAATGCTAACCATGTAGCCATGAGGACATGAGTTTGGACCCCTTGCATCAAGTCAAGTATAGTAGCATGCATCTATAAACCTAGCCCCAGAGAAGTAGAGACAGATGGATAGCAAATGCTTGCTGGCCAGCTAGTCTAGCTAAATTGGCAAGCTCTAGGTTCAATGAGAGACTGTGTCTCAAAAAACGAGAAGACACACATGCGGGCATATACATACTCACCTAATGCTGTAAGCACTCTCCACAACATAGAACCCAAGGCAAAAGGTAAATAAGTTAGCCTTTATAATGAAAATGACAGTACTTTGAAAGTGAGAGTGATAGACCCACCAGGTGGTTTTCCAGAAACCTGACTTCAGGCCACTTCTGGTGCTCGGTATGTATCAAAGAGACTTTGAGTTTAAAATCTGAGTAAATTAACAACATTCCCATTCTCTCTTTATTTATCTCCCATCTGACTGTGACAAATAGTCTCAGGGAACCCTTATTTCAAATTGAGAAAAAAATGAATTATCCCTGCCTACATTTCACACCAGGATGGCTACTAAAGTATTGATACAAGGTAGTTGTACCCCAACCTTATAGAATATGTTTCAAGAGACACAGTGCCCAGTGCCATCATCCAAAGTTGTACCACTTACCTTGGCCAGATGGGAGAGAATGCAATGTTTCATGGGAAAAACTTAAACCACACTGTGAAAACTGGCAGTTCAGCCTACCTGTCTGATTATCAAGGATGGGCTATGTAGTCATTTGAATATGCTTGGCCCAGGGAGTGGCACTATTTGGAGGTATGGCCTTGTTGGACTGGCTGTGGCCTTGTTGGAGGAAGTGTGTCACTATGGGCAAGGGCTTTGAGAACTTCCTCCTAGCTGCTCAAGGTTGCCAGTCTTCTCCTGTTGCCTTCAGAACAAGATGTTGGACTCTCAACTTCTCCTGTGCCATGCCTGTCTGGGCACTGCCATGGTACTGCCTTGATGATAATGGACTGAACCTCTGAACCTGTAAGCCAGCCCCAATTAAACATTGTACTTATAAGAGATGCCTTGTTCATGCTATCTGTTCACAGCAGTAAAACCCTAACTAAGACAGGCTAACAGTGAATGAAGTCTTGGGGTGGTCTCCAGTCTAGTCCCTGTATTGTGTAAGTAAGAAACTAAAGCACAGGGATGCAGAATAACTTTTCTAAGATTGTTCAGCCACCCAGTGCAGTGCCTGCTGCTGTTGGCATTCTAGGAAACAAATAAACTTTCATGCACAGAAGATCGAAAAAGCAAATGATTTGTTAAATCATCTGTCATTGGAGATCCTGCATGACATGAAAGAATAACAGGCCTAAGATGGGGAGTCGAGGAGGAAACCCCAAAAATCCAATATGATGTTTGAGGGCAATCTACCCCAGCCTCCAGAAGCTTAGCCAACTCCAGCAGGGATGTCTATACAATTAGTAGACCTCTGAGAGACTGCACAAAGATGATAAAAGTGTCAGCTTTCTGTTAGAATATGGGAGAGGACACAACTTTATTCTAAAAGTAGGTTCACTCACAAGCAATGTTGTCCTCCTAAGGATGAAAGCCAGGTTTGAACCATTCACTCCTGATTAAAAGTGATACTATATTTCTAAGATGTAAACTAAATTCTATCTCAGTAAATTAAGTTTACACTGGCTTTAAATGATCTCTGATGTTTGTTCATATATGAGAACACATCTGCTTCTCAATCAGAAATTAACCACCATAGAGAGTACACAGAGAATAGAGCCATTAGGCAGTCTTGAAAATAAATGTTTATAATATATCAAGGAATTTAAAGTCATGATGGGAAATTCTAACAATTTGAATTTTTTGAGAGTTAGATTTACTTTATTTTTTCAGTATTTTATTTTATTTTGCTGGAAATAGATTTTTTATATACTATATTCTGATTATGGTTTCTCCTCCTCTATCTCCTTCCAGATCATCCCTACTCACTCAAACCTTTCTTGCTCTTTCTCATTTAAGACCATCATCTAAAATATGAATAATAGCATAAGAAAATAAGAAAATAAAACAAATAGAAATAAGACAAAACAAACATAAAAATGAAATCAGGCACAAAAAGCATGTACATAGATTCAGAGATTAAAGAAGGAAAAATTCCAAAACAAAAAAGAAAGAAAAAAAGAAAGAAAGAAAGAAAGAAAGAAAGAAAGAAGAAAGAAAGAAAGAAGAAAGAAAGAAAGAAAGAAAGAAAGAAAGAAAGAAAAGAAAGAAGAAAGAAAGAAAGAAAGAAGAAAGAAAGAAAGAAAGAAAGAAAGAAAAGAAAGAAAGAAGAAAGAAAGAAGAAAGAAAGAAGAAAGAAAGAAAGAAAGAAAGAAAGAAAGAAAGAAAGAAAGAAAGGAGACTAAAGTCAATAGCTGATTTTGAAAGTAGGTTCAATGCAACTAAAATGTTAGCTGATGACACAGAATCTTCAGCCAGTAGAAAAACAGACTAAGCAAAGCAGTAAAAAATTGAACAAAAGGACAGGAACATACAAGACAAATCAAGACGTATTACACAGGAAAGGTTGACAGTGACTAATGCAGAAAAGAGGAAGAAGAAAAGAGGAAGACCAATGTATAAGAGTATCTAAGAGTATTTCCCCAATCTGATGAAAGACAAGAATAAGGAAAAGAAGAGGAAGAGGAGGAAGAGGAGATGAGAGGAGGAGGAGGAGAAGGAAGAGGAGGAGGAGGAGGAGGAGGAAATCCAAGAAGTATCTGCATTGAGTCTCAAGTAGGATGATATAAATATAAGAAGGTAAACCTTGGGAAAGTCTGCTAATTGGTTAAGTCAGGCAGGGGCAGATGGACTTCTTTAAATTGAAAGACACAGAAAATGTGAACTAAATCATTAAAACAAAGGAAATCACACCTGATTCTTACCAGGAATCTACAAGAATCACCATGATGTGACATCTTTAAAGAGCCAAGGTTGTCGGTTCTCTAAAAATCCTATACCCACCTAGCATTTCTCTCAAACATATCAACAAAAGCCAGGCATGGTAGCACACTCCTGTAATCTCAACAGCCCAGAGACAGAGGAAAGAAAAATGGGTTCAAGGCCATTCTGGGCTACAGAAAAATTCTGGACCAATCTGAAAATTACTTATTCTTGATAATGGAACGTTTGCCTTTTCTTCTCCTGGTCAAGAGATTTATCAACTTTATTGATCTCTGAAATCATCAGCTTTTTTTTTTTTTTTTTTATTAATCTTCCCTTAATTTTTTTCTTTTCTTTTCTTTTCTTTTTTTTTTCCAAGACAGGGTTTCTTTGTGTAGCCTGGCTGTCCCGGGACTCAGTGTGGCCTCGAACTCAGAAATCCGCCTGCTTCTGCCTTCCAAGTGGTAGGATCAAAGGCATGCGCCACCACCGCCCGGCTATATTTTTCTTATATTTTAAAGTGAATTTTATTGCAATATGTAGAACTCTTCATGTGCAGACTTTGAGCTTTCTTTGTCCTTTCAACTTGTCAAGGTAGAAGTTGAGATTGTCCGTCCCTACTGCTGTCAGCCTTCACATCTGTATTCTTTGTACTATCAAACTCCCTTTAAATACTCTCTTAGATGCTCCCAACAGGTCTAAAATGATTATATTTCCATTTTTTTCTCAACACAAAGTATTTTAAATTTTTTTTTCATTTTCTCTTTGATTCATGGATATTTTTAACTATGCTATTTTGTTTCCAGATATTTGGGGATTTCTAAAGAACGTGCCGTCTGAAGTTCTAATATGGTTGCTTCCTGGTAAAAGAACAGACTTTAATTTGAAGCCTATTAAATTTATTGAGGTTCACTCTATGGTCCTGATATATTTATCTTAGTAAAAAGGTGAAACTAGAAACTTGAAAATAATGTATATTCTACCGCTATTGGGTAATGTGATTTATAAATGTCAATTAGTGTAGGCTGGTTTATGGGGTTGTCTGAGCCACCTATATTTCTACTGATTTTCTGTCCACTTGTTACATTAAGTACCAAAAGAGAGTTATTGACATTTCTGACTATAATTGTGTATTTATCTACTAGTAACTCCCCCAGATTTCTCTCATGTGTTTCAAATGAAGACTTAATACTTTCAGTGCTGTTAATTAATATCCTTTATTTTTCTTAATATTTTTATTCAAAAATCTACTTTAGTAATAAAATACTCACTCCTACTATCTTTGCTTAGGGATAGCATGATCAACTTTTTCCATCCTTGTATTTTTTAATTATCTTTCGCTCCAAGTGGGCTTTCTGAACCATATACCTGTATACAAATGTATATATATTTATACATTATATACTGCATATGCACATTTATATGACATTTTGCACACCACACACACACAGGAACACACACACACACTCTCTCTCTCTCTTTTGGATTATTTGAGTAGTCTTAATTTTCATTCCATTTTGGTTTGTTGGATGATTACATTTATGGTGGTTTCAATGAGATGACTCCCATATTCTCCAGCATTTGAATACTTGGTCTCTAGTTGGTGATGCTGTTTAAATAGGCTTAGTCACCTTGCTGGAGATATCACATCACTGGGGCTGGCTTCGAGGTTTCAAAAACCTCATATCACCCCTCATTCTCTCCCCACCCCGTCTCTCTCCCTCCCTCTCAATCCCTCCCTCCCTCCTCCTCTCTGTTTGCTGCTTGTATTTGGAGAAGTGGATTCTCAGCTGTTCCTGAGACCATACCTAATGCTTGCTGCTTTGCCTACCTACAGTGATGCTGAGTGACCCTTACCCATCTAGAGCAATAAGCCCAAATAAACCTTTTCTTCGATAAGTTGCCATTGTCATGGTATTCTATAATAGAAAATTATCTGATACAGTATAAAACTGTCGAAATTATTGTTTTGTTTAACTTGAATAGTATCTTGAGGGGCCATCTTATTCATCTTTAACTTCTCATAGTCTACCTTTAAATGATATGACATTTCACATATAGAATGCAATGGCTAAATTTTATATGCCAATTTGACCAACCTATGAGATATACACATAGCTAATAAAAAGTTCATTTCTAGTGTGTTTGTGGGGCTGCTTCTAGAAAAAAGTATCAATTGAGTCAGTAGGTCAAGTAAAGAGTAGCAACTCTAGCTAATTAATTAATATTAATTAATTAATATTAATGGGTACTTCTCAGTGTGCCCATACCTGTGTGCAGTCGCTCACCTGTTCCTTAGGCCTTCAAATACATACTCACTCAAACCATGAGCTTTCCTGTGGGCAATATACCAAGGAACTTCTTGGTCTCCATAATTATGTGAGCTAATTTCCATAGACATCTCTTCTAACATTTTATATTATGATGTGCAATCTGCTGTTAATACAGTCAAGGTTTTTTTTTATTACAGACAGTGTAGTTTTTTAATCTTCCATACCTCTGCTTAGCATACCCCATTTGCCCACTACTTTCTTGAAGTTAAAACAATTATAGCTATTTTAGTGTCTTTGTCTTTAAATGCTATATTTGTGAGTATTCTAAATTGGTTTCTATTGCTAGATTTTTTCTCTTTCTGAGGCAAATTTCCCCACTTCTTTGCATGTTTTATAATTTTTATTGCATTTCTAGACATTGTAGATATATCTTACATATTTGTACCATCCTATAAATATTTTGAGCTCCCTTCCATGCTACAATTAAGTTGCTTGGAAACAGCTTGATCTCTCCTTATTTGCCTTATGCTTTGTTAGATGCTATCAACACTTAAGCCTGGGCTAATATAGTCCCCAGGAAAATCTTTTGTCAGTATTCCACTCAGTCTTTTAAATGGTGAACTTTTCCATTCTACAAGAAGGACTCCATATCCAACCCTGGCCCCATAGGTCTTCAGAGGCATTTACCTCTAACCTCTGGTCTGGAGTAGCTCACTCACCCACCAACGCTCATTAGTCCAAGTCTACTGAGGCGCTGAGTGGGCCCAGCAGCTGATCTCTGTATGCTTTCTCCATTGAGATTTTCCAGCAGTCAACTCCGACCACCTTGCTTCCCCGCACTCACTGCTTCCCAGAAACACTGAGAACTGTAAGATCCTCTAGTCTTCTCTCCCTCCACTGTGACCTGGAAACTCAAAGGAATAAACAACGGTGAGCATAGGACTCAGCCGGGCTTCTGTTTCCCCTTGTTTCTTCCGCCTAATAACCTTAGAGGCATAAATTCACTGTACTGTCCAGTGTTACTGTTGTGGAGAGGTGGGGAAGGAAGGCTGACTCCTGTTACTTCATCCTATTTAGAAGAGGAAGTCCTAAGAATACCTTTAGAATGGTGCTTCCTGTAAGTGTTTATATGGGACTCCTACAAGATCACACCTTTGAAGCTAGAGAGCATAGGTTACTCACTATTAATCACATAAAATATGCTCAACTAGTGTTGGTCAAGCTGATTTATTGTGGTTGTTATTTATTGTGCCTCAATAATCCCCCAGCAATAGCACAGGGGGGCCAGTTCTCTCCCATCTGTAGCATGGGGAATAGAATTTCTAGGTTCTCGACTCACTTCCACTACTAACAGGATTACAATTTTTGATAATTTATATAATTTCAGCACATCCATATCATAAAATGCAGGTAACTATACTTGTTTATTTTAAAAATATGGTTGACACAAGTTTGAACTCATACCAGAAACTGCTAAGGCACCGAAGAACTAGAGACTAGATGGGTCACAGACATACATAAACCTACTGCAGTTATTCTGGTAAATGAAGAAAGCACTAAATTACTCCTGGTGACATATTGCTACACTCATAGATCAGTGCCTCCCTCAATCCACATCAGAGAAGCTGCTTCTTACAGGGTATGGGAACTAACACAGACCCACAACTGAACAATGTGCAGAGAATGGGAAACTGGAACACTCAGTCCCAAACGGGATGTCTTCAGCAAGCCTCCCCCTCAAAGCTCAGGGAACTGTGTGGGCAAGAAGACAGGAGGATTATAAGAGCTGATGAATCACTCCAAGAAAACAGTGTCCTCCAAACACATCAGAACTGATACACATGCAAACTATCAGAAACCATGACTGAACACACAGGACCTACAGAGTTCCAAGACAGATGGGGTTCTAGCATTGAGGGTTCCACCCTAACTATGAAGCTATGTGCAACCAATGACCATCGGCAAAGGGAGAATCTGTTTGCCCCAGTGGAGTCTCTCTGGGTGTATTAACCACATTTCAGGCAGGCTACATGCCCAGGAGTATCGCAAAAGGAACTCGCTAGGACTTTTGTTTCGTTTTGCTTTGTTTTAGCATTTTTCATCTTACAATCTTTTTGGCTTGATTGGTTTGATTTTTTGGTTTACTTGGAGGGGGTGTCTTGGTTTGTTGTTTTTATTTTTGTTTGTTTACTTTTTGTTTGTTTTTATTTTATTTTGCAAGAAAGAAAGAAAAAAAGCATAAAGTTGTATATGGAGGTTGGGAGGATCTGGGAGGAATATCAGAAACATTATCAAAATACATTGTATAGGTTTTTTTAATAAAAAGGTTTTAAAAAATCTCTGAAATTTCTTTTAAGATGAGTATGTCTTGAAACACATCTTTAAAGAATATAGTTTAGAGTGGGGCGTGGTGGCGCTCGCCTTTAATCCCAGTATCAAGCAATATTATACCCAAAACCCTAAAATACGGAAACAAGAAAGCATACAGTCACATCTCATAGAAAGGACAGCCTAGACCCCAATAGCGTAAGTGACCCCTGTGAGGCCACACTACATACCTAGGCTGTTGCAAAGCAAGTAGTGGGCGCTTTCTAACCTAATACTGAGCTTCCACCTCTCCATTTTCACTAAAAATTTCACAATCTCACTGTGGGACATTTCTATGGGTGAAGTAGGTTGTCATACTTTTTCTTTTTTTTTTCAAAAATTGAGAAACCCAAAGGTCGCTTGCATAACTACCATGGCAGGCAGTAAAGATGATTTTCAGACATGGGCAAGATCCAACAGCAAAGATGCCTCTGGCAGTTAACTTTGCCACATGCTGCAGTTTGAGGCTGTAACATTCCTAGGGAAAGAAAACCCAAGACCTGCATGTGACTCCATATTTCACTGCTTAACAAATAATCATTGGATTTAAGACAAACAATGCTGTGTCTTAGGGCAAACCCCTGAACGACCGGTCAAGACAGATGAAAATGATCTAGTGTAGGATCTGGGAGGGAAATGTCCAGAAGAAATGTGCAGGAAGTATTTGCTGTTCCTGAGACTCGTCTCTCCACAAGAAACAGCTAAGCAAGGACACTTCTTTTTCTCTTTAGCCACGATTTGTATTTTTTTTTTCACTTTTTAAAGATTTTTTTTATTTACACTCAAATGTTATCCCCTTTCCTAGTTTCTCCTCCTAAAGCCTCCTACCCCATTTCCCTTTCCCCTGCTCACCAACTCACCCACTCCTGCTTCCTGGCCCTGGCATTCCCCTACACTGGGGCATAGAACCTTCATAGGACCAAGGGCCTCTCCTCCCATTGATGACCAACTAGGCCATCCTCTGCTACATATGCACCTAGAGCCATGGGTCCCACCATGTGTTTTCTTCAGTTGGTGGTTTAGTCCCAGGGAACTCTGGAGATTTCTAATGTCAGGTTTGCAATTTTTTTTTTAAAAGAGACTTCATTAAAAAAAGAGGAGAGAAACCAATGAAATTCCCTATATATGTACTTATACATATGGGTAATATACAGTAAGAGGGGAGAGAAACAGTATGCATTTAAAGACTGTGTAAATGAAACCTCACATAGATACGGAAAGATATAGTTGTGTATCTGTTAGTAGAGGTTGGATTGCACCACAGAACTTTCAAATACGAAGTTTTGGGGGTTTTTTTTGGTTTCTTTCTTTCTTTTTTTTTTTTTTTTCTTGTTCATATTCTATGTCCACGGCTGACTCAGGCCAGGTTCTCACTCTGAGGCCCAAGCAGAAGCAGCAGTCACCCTCTGGAATGTTGTCAGCAGACAGAGCAGAAAGAAACAAGAACACCAGATTCTCACAGCCTCAACCTAGACAAGGTATTCACTGGCCAAAGTCAAAGGTTAACATTTGTGCACAGAACTCTACAAGTCACATGGCTCTGCTGGCCAGCGGCCAGGAGTGTAATCTACCTACAAGGAAATAAAAGATGGCTCAGTCTACCCAGCATACCACCAGAGTAAGGTAGTACAATGTGTGGCCATGAGATTCACTATCTACTTGAACTCACTCAACTAGATTTCGACTCTTTGCGGTGCCTTGGACAGTGTTACTGTGCACCTGAACTCTTACCTAGGACGCTGTGAGACATGCTCAGGTCATCATTTCTCAGCTCATGAGAAGGGAAGACAGTGAAGAGAAGCCAAGGGAAAATGGATGAGGGAATTTGCAGTGGAGTGGATAGGGGGATGCCGCTTCAGTTGGCAGAGGCAAATGGGACCTGACACAAAATCCTGAGGAAATATCTAAGCTATCGATCAATAAGAAACTGCTGAGCAAGAGAAAAATCCAGAAGGAAATAGAACTTGGGGAGAGGAAGGCAAAGCCGGGGTATATCACAAAGTACACCTGGAGGGACATAAAGGTGCAGAGAGATAGATGAGAAGACCATGGGTGGAAATAAAGGCTTGTGTGCTAGCCCTGGGCAGAAGTGTGGACACAGACCCTGGCTCTGGAAGTTGCTCTCTCTGGGGCTCTTCAAGGAGCCCCAGCACTTCCTGGCCAAGCTGCAGGCCACTCCTCGGCCCTGCTCCCCTCCTGGTACAGTGTCCTCCGCCTCTCCCTTTTCCATCTTGAATGGCAATTAGGAGAAAGTTAACTGACTGTCTTTCTCCCAGGAATCCTCTTCCACTCTGCAAAACCACAGAATTCGGCAAGAGAAAATCCTGGCTTACATCAACAGGTAGATCCCGGAGCTGTTGTTGGAAGTGGGAGATTGGGCGAATCTTCCCAGCGGGAGATTAATACTCATCATTCAGGGTTGCAGCTGAGGCCCATTTGAGTGACAGGCAGCCAGGAGCTGAAAGAGCCGCTCGGATCCCAGAACTGCTGGCATGCAGGCTTGAAAGAGATTTATTTCAGGATAATTAGCTGGGTGTATTAAAGGTGGCCAGAAAGATCTGCAATTACTGTTTAGCAAACAGAAAGGAGACATACACATTTTTTTTTAAAGCCAAAAAAATAAAATTAAACGACTCACATTTTTCTTCATTTGAAAGTTGTTGAATAATTAGGAAAAAACACCAAATGAATGCAACTTTATCGCATTAAGATTGTTATGCAAAGGTGTCAGAGGAAGAAGGAAGGAACAAAAATGGGGAAAGCAGCAATGGATAGAAAAGCTGGTGGCAAGTTGGTGTGTGTGGTATCTCACTGTGGCTTGCTCTTAGTCAAAAAGAAACTTTTAAAAGTCTTTCCTCATTGTTTTCTTTTGCCCCACAAAGCACCACACCCAGTATTCTTCAGCTTGAAAAATGAAATATGATAAAATCCTAAAGCACAAAGATATGGAATGCAAAGGTTCACATTGAAGAGGACTGGGCCAGGCGTATGATATGTGATATCATATGATATCAACCAGTTGATATGATCCCTTCATCCTTAAGGACATCAACACCTTCTTTGAGGCAAAATAGTCCATCTTTTAAACCAGGTCTCCTAAACCAGGCTTGCCTCAGAGTCCATCTGTAGCTGAGTATAACCTTGAACTCTGCTCCTCCAACCTCTACCTCTGGAGTGCTGGAATTACAAACAGTGACACCATGCCTGTCTGAAATGATACTGGGATCCAACCTAGAGCTTTGCGTATTCTGTGCAAGTGCTCTCCAGCCCACTCAACTATGAGTGAGTGATGCTCATTTGATCCTGAGACATAGAGACCAAGATTCTCTAAATCATTTGATCAGTGGATCTCATTCCCAATCTAGAAACTCCAAACTAGACAACAATGTCTCCCTAAAATATCCTGTGTCAGGCCTCAGCCACATTGTCATTAGCAGGCACCCTCTCTGTGGCCTCCTTTCTGGAGACTCTGGGGAAGATCCCAGGGCCCCTGCCTTCCCTCCCAAGTGCTGGGGTTAAAAGTCTATGCCACCAGGATCACACTCAGCCTCTGATACGCTCCTCTCTACTCTCCCCCACAATACCAGAAACTAGAGCTTTGGTTTTGATGAGTTCAGATCTTGGTCCAGCGTGTTTAAGAAGCCTTCAGAAATTAGTGCCAGGCCTCAGCAGGGGATACCTGAGGCGCCAACAGACAGAAGAGAACCGTGTGAGGGAAAGGAAGGCTGATTCTAGTCAGCTGTACACACTGCTCTAACTACTCCACAGAGCTGACAGGTTTACAGAGGAACACCACCTCTCAGGCCTTGCCTGTTTACATCTGGCTGAAAAGGTCTGCAAAATTTTAAACACATAAAACAAGAGTTTACATTATTTGTGCAAGCAGGCATATAAAGAGAGAATAAAGCAGAAGTGGTAGGGGTACACTCGGACATCCCAGAGGCCAGTCTCGGACTTTTGTTGGGTCTTTATCTTTAAAAATTAAGAAAAAGAAGGAGAAGAGGGAGGAAGAGGAGGAAGGGGAGAAGGAGGAGGAGGAGGAGGAGGAGGAGGAGGAGGAGGAGGAGGAGGAGAAGGAAAAAGAAACAGAGAAAACCTGTGGAGGAGCACCTAGAATAGCTATCTATGGAGAGCACCTCTAAGAATAACTATGGAGAGAACCTCTGCTACACATTCCAGGACCCAAGGAATCCTCAACAAGAGGGAACACTCATCAGGGGACAATCTCTTCTCATCCACAGAGTCTTAAGCCATTGTGGCTCCCCAAATCACTTGTCAGCCCTATTTCTCACACCATGATGTCCTGTGACTAGAGACAAGTCCATTGTTCTTGGGGTCTGACTTTCTTCCTAAGATCACAGCCTCCAGCGGGAGGAGTGTCCTGTGTCTCCTCTGGGTTCCCCACTGAGCCCATCACAGAGCTAGCTCCTGGAGGCATACAGATGTGAACAAGATCCTAGGAGATGAGGTTCAGCCTTTCAGGCAATAAAGACTAATTATCCAGTATTCAAGGGTGTTGACTAGCGTATGGTTTATAATGGGAAAAATGAAAACAAATTAAATGTCAGTAGAAAATGTTTTACATGAGCCATGCAAGACAGCAATATAGAATATTTGGAAGAATGAGAGAGTTACAGAAAATATAGTTGATACAATAAATGAAAATCTTGTTTCCCACTTTGAATAGTTTAACATTTAAAAAGTAACACTTTGAACTCCAAGCTATACACCTAGTACATAACATAAGTGGAATCAAAACTAGAGGGAGTAGAATCAAAACTAGAGAGCTGGACTGCAGATATACAGACAGTACAACACCAGTGTGTGTGTGTGTGTGTGTGTGTGTGTGTGTGTGTGTGTCTTCAAATTGTTAGCAAAACTCTGGCTCTCTACAAATTACAGAAGAAGGTCATGTGTTTGTCACCAGATATCTGGCACACCCTGTGCCTCAAAGTCACCCTAAATAGTAGATATTAAAGCTGTGCAAATGAGAGCTCTTAGGTGTGGGCATGTTGAAAGTGTCACTAGGTCACGTGTGGGCCATAACTTTTGTCAGAGCTTGCATCTTAAGATGCCCTCAGCAAAGGGCATCTGTGTCTCTAGAAATTAGCACAACAAGCACGTTGCAGGTTTTTCAAAGTGATGTCAGTCTCTCCCCAGAAGCCCAGATCAACTTTCGGCTGCCCACGGACGCTGGCCGCAGCTGGCAGCCAGCTCTGTCGCAGGCGTGCCAAACACAAATAAGCTCGAAGGATGAGTGCCGCCAGGGAGGCAGAGATTTCTACCCCTCTTCCAGACTTATTTCTTATTATTTCTCGAGAGCGTCCACTGTGCTCTTAAAAACAAGGGGGCCTATTTTGTAAGCTGCTCAATGGTCTATTTTAAACTCAGGGCTGTGTTTGTTTATGTTCAATCCTAGGCCTCGCCCTCTGCAATAAAGGGCCACTGGCACAACGCAGAGAGCCAGAGCGCTGTTTACCACCCCTTACATCAGGAAAGCAGTGAAATCAGGGATTTGCAATGGTACAAATTCTGAGAAGGCCCTAGAGAAAAAAGATAGTTCTGAGCAGAAAATCTGAAAAATATTTGGATCAGAGTTAGTAGTATGTAGGTAGGCACTGAAGTGGAGCGTACCGTCACATGCAAAGGGAAACAGTACATATACTAATTCATCCAGGAAATATTTATTGGGCACAGACTATGTCAACCACTTCTCTAGGCACCTAACTGTACCAATGAGCAAACACAATCTGTTCCTGGGAGACCAGCATTCCAATGAGAAGAATGCAATGAACAAAAATTAGTAGTATGTTATTTATATTATGCTAAATGATGTGCTAAATTATCTAGCAATAATTAGTGTGTCCAAGAAACTTCAGGTTGTTTGGCTTAGAAACTCAGGAGCCTGGAGAAAGCCTAGGCAGTCAATCATTTGCCAGTTGTGATATGTAAACTCTCTAACAAACCTCCCTGATTCTCCTGAGCAACTTGCCCCCTTTGTTTCTGTTCACCAAAGCAGGCTCCAGACTGCCATGGAAGGTGGTGAATTGCCTTCCCTGTCCGGAACGCAGGAGAGCCACAGTCTCCAAGCTGACTTTCAATTCCCTACCCATCACAGAGAAAGCAATTCCGATACAAACTCTTCCTTACAACTGAATGAGCTATGGTCTGTGTCCAGCAAGTATTTGCTTTTTAAATAAGAACTCACCTCCCATCTCCAGCCCCCTCCCTCCTAAGGGTGATGCTTAACCCAGAGCCTGCCCCAGGTAGAACAACTTCAGACTAAGAAATCTGAAGGAACAGGGTATTTTTAGACCAAGAAACCTTCGGAGCACGTTCCTGTGCCGGGACGAATCCCTGTCCCTAACCCCAGGGCTGACCTTTTCCTTTCCCATCCTTCACTTACTAAATTTCCAAAGCAGTTCATTGTGTCAAGGACCCTGACGCTGCATAAAGTATAGAAGAGACAACATGGAGCAGATTTCATACCTGGAGACCTACACACTTGAACCTGACACTTGCTAAAGGTGTCTTTGCTTGCCTTGGGGGGAGGTTACTCTAAAGATTTGAGCCATGGTCCACACAGAGCGCCATGTAGGACAGGGCTGCTTTTGACAAGACGTGCAATTAATTTGCTAGGTCATTGATGAATGAACTTGGAACTGCACATCCCTTGACTCTACAGAGAGCATATGATTACAGCATGTGTGATGGAGAATTCTATCATTAAAGATGCAAGGTGGGGTTTATTACACACCCATGTTTAGTGCTGGGAAGTTTCTGAAACTGTCCCCTTTTTCAGAAACACCATTTGCAGGTGACAGGCCTTAGATTTTCCTCCACCCAGGGCATAGAGGCTTTCAAATCTTTGTAATTAAAACACAAATGAAGCCTGGCTTGTCCAATGGGGGAAAAAATGAAGCCAGGATGGTCCTGTGATTGGGGCCTGCATCCCTGGCTTAGGACAGTACTACAGTTTGCATTTGAAACCAAGTCCCAGCTCTAGAACGTGACATCCTAACTACAGTTTGTCAGCTTTGTGAAGTCTCCCACAGTTTCTTTGGAGTCATTAAAAAGTAAAAAACTAATCATAACAAAAACTAAACACCACCTCTGTTTATGAAGAAATGGTCTTTATGCTGAAGATGTGAGGCAGGGAGAGCAAAGTCAGAGGGCACAGAGAGGTTAGAAATGCCCAGGACAGCACAGCCTTCCTGATCCCCTGAGGGCCCCTGGTGCACATCATGTAGACTCCGGGCCCAGGCACACCCCTTTAAACACTGACTTGTGGCGAGGCCCTGGGATGCTTCTCTCTCTGCCTACTGCCTTCCAGGGTGAGTTTTTTACGTGAACTTGGGGGAACTCCCTGTCTGCACAGCCTGAGCTGGATGGAGAGAGAAGAGACTGGGAAGCAGGGTGCTCACTCAACCCTAGAACATAAAAGATCAGTGGATGTGAGCTAGAGAAACTCCTAAAGAGTTCACAGCAGCCACACATGTAGATCCAGCCAGGCTGAGCTGCAACACCTCATTTGACACACCAGGCTCTCAATAGGGCACCCTGCCAGCCTCTCAGATTTGGACTACTACAAACTGCCTACATACAGGTCCATACAACTCTCGCACCAGTATTTCCTGTGACTTCTTACCAAAAAAAAAAAAAAAAAAAAAAAAAAAAAAAAAAAAAACCTTTCTACTTGATCAATGAGACATCATAGACACTCTTGACCTAGGGACTCTCAGAAGGCCATGAGTCAACAACTCTGGCTAATCTAGGTATGTTTTAAAATTTCCAGAGGAGTGCTAAAACAGTAGTCAGTCACCCCTGGGCAAGTTTAAAGGCTGCCACTAGAAAACTCTGCTTTAAGAACGTACATCCTTTAAGTTTTGGCTCTATCCTACATTGTCAAGGTACATTTGCTCTTCTGAAAAATCCAGCTTTGTTCTTCAGGACTAGTAGTAACCAAGGATTGCTTAATAATAAGGCAACATGCAGGTGATATGTCACTAAAATCTAGATATGTATCTCCACCTGAAATGGGTAAGAACAGCATAAATGTCCTGGGCTGGGCCTAATTCAAGAAAGTCTTCACTCCCTACCCGAGAAAGGCCAGTTCACCAAACCCTAGAGTTTCGTAGTTGTCACAAGGTTTTGAGTGTTCAATTCAGGACACACTCACATTTGTGCTACATACCTAAGTAAAACAAAATGTCTCCAAACAGAAGATTCGGCTATCATTGTGCTGAGCTGCTATAATATTCAGTGTCACGCTCCTTCCCCTACTGACCTCAGGGCAGTGAAGAGTTTATCTCCATTTTACGCATGTGTACTTATACACAGCAGTTAAGGTAAACTGCTATTCGGCAGCATAGTTCGTGGTTCACAGAGTTGAGAGGAAATCTTCTAAAGAGGGTAGCACCTCTATTATATCCATGCCCTGGGAAAGGCCACTTTTTGGAAGAGTTCAGATGATTTACACTTTCAAAGTCACAGAGATGAACTGGCCTTTGGGCCAAGGTTGGTATGACCCCAAGCCTGACGGTCTTCCTACAGCAGATACATTGGCAGTCCCTGGCCTTCAGACTTCTGCTGGGACCAACCCTGGCCTGATCCTTCCCATTTTCAGGAGACACTGGTAAACATTTTTACAACTTCTAACTTTGTGAATGTTTTAAAAGGTGCACACTTTTAGGACTCACATAAATTTCTCAGTCTGTCTGTGAACAGATCAATGTACATCTGATTCCTCCCAGTGATACCCTACATGCCAGAGAAGGAAAACCCAGAGAGAGAGAGATGAGTAGATGCCAGACTGAGATGGCAGAGGGGAATCTAGCATTTATAAATCACGAGCATGAGAGGCAGGGAAAGCAGGCTCTGTTCGTGTAAGGCAGATGAGGTGAAACTGAAGAACTTATCTTTAGCAAGACCCACCCCCTTCTCACTTATTCTCACTGATTCTTAAGTGCATTGACAGACAAAGCTACAGGAAAATATGGTTATTATGCATCTCAAACATCAGCTTTACATATCCCTAGGAGCTTTACCCCTGAGAGCATCAAACCTGTACACTCTTCAGCGTGACTTGATTCTCAGGAGGACATTGGACAACCTGGAAGCATTTTTGGTCTAATTCTTAGGCAGACACGCTGAACACTGTGGCCAGACAATGTTCAGAATCTGTTTCTCCAGAGATGCAGGTGACTCCAGCTGTCCTCAGTGTGGGCCAGCAGCAGTGTACAGCCAGTCTGGCTCCATCCTCTAACAAAGAGTCCATCTACTATCATCACCAAGGAATCTGGTAGAGAATGCAAGTTCTTAATCTATGGCCTCCCAAAAGGAAGACTGATGTTCAGTGCATGGCTGAGGCAGAACTCCAGCCTTTTGGTCATCAGAGGAAGTCCCTGTGTCTAGGAAGTGAGACCAAGTAACTGCAGGATCAGACAAGAGTCATGTAAGCAGGAACACTCTGGGTTCTGCTCTATTCCCATGAAGCCTAATCAGGATAAGCCATAAGCCCCCAGAGGAAACTACTTTTCTCCCCTCAAGGGCTCCTGAAGAGCCCCTGTCCTAGAAGGTTGGCAAGACTGTAACCAGCACACTCAGCCTGGGTAGCTCCACCCTCACCCCCTAAACAGGTACCCACAGGTTCACCATGACTCACAGCCCATCCCTCTGACAGCTTGCTCCTGAGGCAGAAGCTTGCATGTTGAGTATTTCCAGCTCAAATATTCCATCAGAATGGTGTGGGCCCATGTGGGCTCATGTGTCCTGGCATGGCCTTACCCACCACCCCTCTGCCCACCCCAAGAACTAATAGTAGGGTGCGCGTATTCCTCCTCAGTACTGGCTCCCCAGGAGACAGACATGCTTTAATACTCTAATGAGTGTATTTAAAAATTGCAGCTGACTGCCAGAGTAAATTCACTCCATGTTTTCAGGATAGGCAATATCTCAGAGACACACTCCTGAATGGAACAACAACAAAATATCTTTTTAGAAGGAGGAGGAGGAGGAGGAGGGGGAAGAGGAAGAAGAGGAAGAAGAGGAAGAAGAAGGAGGAGGAGGAGGAAGAAGAAGAGGAAGAGGAAGAGGAAGAGGAAGAGGAAGAGGAAGAAGAAGAATTTCAGTTCAAAAACAGCTGCCCAGCTCTCAGCTGTTACTTCTGCAGAAAACACACACACACACATTTGGGATTCCTACATGGCCAACAGAACCAGCCAGCAAGGCTGAGCAGAGCACAGACAGACTTTGTGAAACTTACACCTACAGTAGAGAACTCCAGTCACGGTGCTGAACCTTAAATCTCATTAAGCCCCTTATAAGTATCAAAGGTGGCCGGTCCTGCTGCTTCCTGAGTCCTGTCAAGTGCAGGTTACAGGAAATTGACAAAAGAGCTTCCATTAGCCCAGCCAAAATTCACATGCCTCTATTATTAAGATGCTGCCTAATTTGATCACCCTCTTAATCTATCAAAACTCCAAAAGGATAATCTTTTAAAAGCCTGCCCCGCCTTTCCTACCTTCCCAACCCCCAAGTCCTTTTCTTTGTTGCTTAAATCAAGGTACGTTGATTTTACAATATTTGGAGGAGAGGCATGTTGGTAGCTGGGAACTAACAAAAAAACAAACACAGACTTTCTACCTGGAAACTCTTCTCTTTGATTCAAGACTGAATGTCACCACTTTGTAAACAAAGAAGATGATTAAAAAAAAAAAAAAAAAAAAAAACAAGCTGCCTGTCCTTTTTTTTTTTCTTTAACTCGGAGTCAGCTCACAGTACCTGGCACTGGAAAAGAAAAATAACAAAAATAACAAAAAAAAAAAAAAAAAAAAAAAAACACCATTAGGCATGCCAGAACTCAGAGGGATCACGTGCTCTTTGCTGGTTTTGTTTTATAAGCCAGGGGCCATGGAAAGAAAAATAGAGCCTCTTGTCCAGGTGTCCCTGCTTGGCAAAATTATGGGCACAGACCGATGTGACATGGAGGCAAAGGATGGTAATATACTCTGACTCCTGGCAGACATGCTACCAGGCAGGGTCCAGAAAGGCATTGAACAGCAGAGCCAGCCTCGTGTGTACCCCAGACAATTCCAGTTAAGAGCTTGTATCCAGGTACCCTCCCCATCATAGCAAAATAGATGAACTGCCTGCATTAATAGAGACAGCCAGGCAACAATGCACTGTATTTCCTTTATTTTCAGTAAAGATATATCTTTCTTTAAACTGAATTGCCTGGTTTAAAAACTGGGGTGTCTTCCCTTACTTCTCTCTTGCCTGCCTCCCCCAAATAAACTGATTCCCATCTCAACATAGCCATTCAAAGGCAGCTTGCTGGTTGGTACCTCCTGAGGTTTTTTTACCTCCTAAAGAATACATAGATCATGCTGTGGAGGTTTTTCTTGATCCTCTTTGTTTAAACACACTGGATGTCAGTCAGAGAAATTTAAAAACATATTCCTCCTTTCTAAACAGTATGTTTGTTATGGTGGATACACTGATAATGACTTCAGTGTGTAACCCATGCAACCATCAGGCTTGATTCCTGGGTCACCTTCTCTGAGACAGCAATAGTAACGACCTGCTGTCCATCCATTCCCACCCTTCAGGAGGCATTTGCAACCAAAACTTTCTGGTCTGGAACACTAGGTTGGGACACACTAGAGTCACTAAGTGATTGATTATTGCTTCAATTTTACTTTCACTTTCAGTTGGGGTTGAATCTTGCAGAACTCAGTCTAAGCTAGGCAAGCTTCCAGAGTCACCACAAAGATCTTTATACATGCATGCTCACCTAAGTGTGTGTGAGTGTACATATGATCTGTATGTGATAGGGGTGTGTGTGACTGTGTCTGCATGTGTGTGCACATTGTGTGTATGTGGTATGTGTGTGTGCTGTGATCTGTACGTGTGTGTCTTGTGTATATATGGTGTGTACAGTGTGTGTCTCTGGTGTATACATTTATGTGTGGTATGGTGTGTGTGTGTTTCTGCATATGCATGTGTGTGTATGTATGGTATAGTGTGGTATGTTTGCGGTGTGTGTGGTATGTGGTATATATGGTGTGATGTGTAATGTGTGTGGTGTGGTGTGTTTGACATGTGTTTTGTATGGTGTAATTTGTCTGATGTTTATGTGTGTGTGCATGTGTCTGTGTGTCTATGTTCTAGAAACCTAGGGAAGGAAAGGATTGGGAAAGCTTTAATCCTCACAGGCTCCTGTTTTTAATACTGGGTCCTTTGTTTATAGCATGCCTTTGGAAACTGGGAAATATATAGGGTAGAGTCTGGCTGATGGAAGGTCATCAGGGTAGGCCTTCAAAATTTATAGTCCAAACCTATGTTAGTCTAGCTTCCTAGTCTGCTGTGATGTGAGCTCAGCCCACACACTCCCACAGAGTCGGGGGAGCCTTACAACATGGTACCCTTACCCCTGTGCCTTTTTCACTGTAACAGACTGAAATCCCTCTGAAATAGTGAAATCACTTGCCAGGTATTTGATTCGGTGTGACCCAAGGAAGCTAACACAGCCACCAACACACCAGAAGTGGCCTGGATATGAATTTTTAAAAGGTTCCTGACACACCTAGCTTTTCTTTACTCTGGAAATGATTGATTAGCAAGTCTATCCCCCGCCCCGGGGTCAGCTTCCTACAAATCCCCTTTCCACAGGATCCCAGATGTGACAGCAGGATCATTGGCCAGCATTCTACTGCCCAGGCAGAAGTGGCTGCCTACTGGGGATCCCTATGAATCATCCTAGAGAATCGAGTGTCAAGTGTGAAACAATTTTCCTTCCATCTCCAGGTTGAGCTCCACCATCTTCCAGAAGGTGATCCATGCTGCCTGCCCTCTGTCTGCAGCCTGGCAACTGAGAACCACCACCTCCTTTTACCTGGGTCTTTTCTCCTATCTGAGAACAGCTCCCAAGCTCTTCACTGGGCGCATCCAGATCATGCTGAGGTCAGACTTCCACTGCAGGACACCGAGGTCTCTCTCATCTGACATAAGGTACTCACTCTTCTGTGCTGTTTCAGAATTACAGAGTGGGAGGAGCCTTACATGCCATACAGCACAGTACCCTTAAGCTGTAGCTGTTCTGTGGATGAAAGATCCAATGTGCAGATTTGATATTTACACACACACACACACACACACACACACACACAGACAGACACACACACACACACACACACCTCGAAGGCAAATGGTCTTCTCTGGACCATAGAGTTATGAAGGCAAGTTTGCAGTTGGCACTCTCCTTGGTGTCTTTCCCTGCAAAGGAACCTGAGGTTACTGGCAGAAAAAAAAAACCCTTGCTGCTGTCCTAACAGAAGCTGGCTGCTGTCTTTGGTTGTTAGATCTGGTTTCACAACACACAGAAGTATGTAGCTTGCTTCCAACTAAGCCACCTAGAACTGACAGATAGGCTGTTCTTTTCCTGATCTTCAGTTTCCCTTCCTGAGTTTCCCCCACAGATCCTGTTAAGACAGTAGATCTCTTTATCTTCAGGGGTTTTGTTTTGTTTTTGGCGGGGGGGGGGGGGGGGAGGTGAGGGGTAGGGGGGTGAAAGGAACAATGGGGGCAGTGGGCGGGGCCGGTCCTCCTCAATTGAAATACACTAGATTTTAGTGCAAGACCCAGCGTTCTGGATCACCCCTGGGAGAAAGGAAGGGAGGCTAGCAGGATCCACTCCTATGCTTCTCTCAGTGCTGGTGTCCATTTGCATCTCCATGTGCACACTTGGCTTCCTTCCTGTTCTTCATGCCCACCATTAAACACTTCACAAAGTCTTGTCTGCTTCATTCTCATAGTTTGGAGTTGGGGGTGTTCATATGAGAACCCACAGTAGCTATGCACCAAGTGTCATATTTGGAGTAATATCCCCTTGGACTGCACTTTGTGGAGTTCAAAAATATTCCAGATGGGCCTAAAGAAACAAATTGATTTGTACAGAGTGTTTCCACCAGAAGACTGATGGGGGAGGCTGTGGCTAGGAGATTCAATATGGAAGGAGACAGAGGTTCCCCCAACACTACAGCACACCACCCTCCCCAGAGAGGCTAGGAGATTCAATATGGAAGGAGACAGAGGTTCCCCCAACACTGCAGCACACCACTCTCCCCAGAGAGGCAGACTAAAGGTTTCCCACCATGACCTAGAAGAGGGAGAAGAAGGACAGAGGGCAAGAAAAGAAAGATGGTGACAGACCTCTGGGAAAACAAAGCAGCCAAATGTTACTCATGGGCACCCAGCCAAAGCAAGGCCTTTTGGAGAGCTTGCTAGGAGTGTAGGGAAGGGCCCTGGGGACATTTTCCCTGTCTGTGTCCCTCTCTTTGCCAGCACCCACCACTGACTAGATAATGAAATATTAATTCTATCTGATCTGAGGCCACACAGGCAGGATTGTGTCACATGATCCTTTAATGACCGCAATTCAAGTATACAGACTGGCTGCAAAGACCAGGCACTTCTCCCAGCCCAAGTCCAGGTGCTGCCCATGCCACAAGAAGGAGTGTAGGGCTCAGAAGCTATGCAGGGGACCCCATGAATTTCCCAGCTCCCCTGGAACGAAGCTGGCTGCGTCCATGGTAGATCAAGCAGGACCCACCACACTCTAACGCTCTACCCTGCCCCTCCCCAATACTAAAGTGAGCTGTTCTTGGGTGGATGGTGTCACTCCAGAACTAATATAATGTGAAAGTCTAATTGTGTTAGCAACTTCCCATCATAGTCTATTAATATGCATCATATTGGTATCCATTTTCCCTAATGTGACATGAAAGGCAGTAATGTGATTACTTTTTTTAGTGAAAACAAATGCTAATGTAATTAAATGTTGACCACAGAAGCTGAAAGATATGGCAACCAGCAGGTATTTGAGACTTTCTTCCTCTTAAAGAAAGAATGAGATGGAGGAAGGAAACAAGTGTCAATCCAAACTAGATAGAAATGGCTTAGCTATAGCTCTGGAATCCACTGCCACCATCTCCCAGCCAAAATCTCTTCTGTACAACAGTAGGTCTAGAGCACAGTAGGTTACTGGGGCATGGAGCAGAAGAGTCTGGCAGCAGTCATAGAGAGGTCTGTTTTCATAGTCTGGAGAACTTGGGGTTAGGTGCAAGCTTTAGTTTCAGCATTTGACTGGTTGAGACTGTAACAGTATGAAGCTCAGGGGGCTCTGAAAGCTACACCAGTCCATTCTACAGAGCAAGGAACAATGCCTGCCACATAATGAATGCTCGCTAAATGTTTGAAAGAATTGCTGGGTGTTCGGTAAACATAGGAGCAGATTCCTGGAGCTTTTAATTCAACCGTGTCTGATCACATTCAGTGTACAGGCCTTTTCAAAGGGTCCTCTGCTGTCCTGAAATAATGTGGCTCCTCAGACAACTTCAAAATGCTGCTCTAAAAACTGCAAGGGAAGGAACTGGAGATGTGAACTCACCCACTCACCTTCCTGAATTCTGCCAACCCCTGAACTAATGAGTAAGTGTTCTACCTATTTAGAGTAGAAGAAAGCTGCTCCTGTTATGTTACCTATGCTCTCTACCCTCCTTCCTGACAGGTTCAGGAGTGAACATCCAGAAGTCCTTGGCTCGGGCCAGATTTCCAGGAAACAAAGGAGGATTTAGCAGGCACCTGACCCTTGCCAGAGTCTCTCAGAGCCTCTGATGCAGGCTCCTAACGGATGGAGAACATCCTGAGTGACTTTGGAGACTCTTCTTAGAGTAGAGTTTATTCCAGGCAAAGCCAAGGCCTAGGGGAGGACTGTGGCAGATGTTGGGAGGACTGTGGTGGATGTTGGGAGGACTGTGGTTGATGTTGGGAGGTCTGTGGTGGATGTTGGGAGGACTGTGGTTGATGTTGGGAGGACTGTGGTGGGTGTTGGGAGGACTGTGGTGGGTGTTGGGAGGACTGTGGTTGATGTTGGGAGGACTGTGGTAGATGTTGGGAGGACTGTGGTTGATGTTGGGAGGACTGTGGTGGATGTTGGGAGGACTGTGGTAGATGTTGGGAGGACTGTGGTGTGTGTTGTGAGGACTGTGGTGGATGTTGGGAGGACTGTGGTAGATGTTGGGAGGACTGTGGTGTGTGTTGTGAGGACTGTGGTGGATGTTGGGAGGACTGTGGTAGATGTTGGGAGGACTGTGGTGTGTGTTGTGAGGACTGTGGTGGATGTTGGGAGGACTGTGGTGAATGTTGGGAGGACTGTGGTGGATGTTGGGAGGACTGTGATGGATGCTGTGTGCTAATGGGATGGACCATAGGGAGGAGGAAACCTATGCAACTGGACAGCCCACAACAGGAGAAGGCAAGCATAACATGCAGGAAGCATACTCCAGTGAACACTTGAGAGAAAGCTCAGCTCTTAGCTTACTAGTTACAGCTACCTTTGGACTCCTGGTCCTTCTGCCCTCACTTCCTGTGTACTGGAATTAAGACATGTACTGCCATGTTCAGGCAGATGTTCAGGTCCATGCCTGCATTTGAAGGGGGCAGAGGTCATTCCTCACTCCTCCATCTTACATTTTTTAAAAATATTTATTTATGTATATATTACACATACACTGTAGCTGTCTTCAGACACACCAGAAGATGACATCGGGTCCCATTACAGATGGTTGTGAGTCGCCAAGTAGTTGCTGGGAATTGAACTCAGGACTTCTGGGAGAGCAGTCAGTGCTCTTAACCACTGAGCCATTCCTCCAGCCCCCTCCATCATACTTTTTCAGACATGGTTTCTCACTGAATTCACAGTTCACCATTTCTAATAGGCTGGTTGGGCAGTGTCTTACGGTTTCACAGTTGTGAAGAGGCATCATGGCCAAGATAAATCTTATAAAGAAAACATTTAATTGGGGTTGGCTTACAGTTTCAGAGGTTCAGTCCATTATCATCATGGCAGGAAGCCTGGTAGCCGGCAGGCAGACCTGGTGCAGGAAGAGCGGTGAGTTCTACATCTTGATCAGAAGACAGCAAGGAAGGGACTTTCTTCTGCCCTGGGAGGAGCTTGAGCACAGGACATGGGCCTACTCCCACAGTGACACACTTCCTCCAACAAGGCCACACCTCCTAATAGTGGCACTTCCCATAGGCCAAGACTATTCAGACCACCACAGGCAGTAAGCCCTGGAATCCACCTGCTCCCATGCTCCGGTGTGGAATATCCAGAGTTCAGATTCTGATGCTTACACAGCAGGTACCTTACCCACGGGGCGTCTCCCTAACCCTTTAAGCATCCCTTGAGCATCCATTCAAGCACTCACTCATCACTTGTATATATTCTATAAATCACTGGTTTTCTACGTTTTATAGCCTCTTTATTAACTTTTCATATTTCATATATATGAATACAGATTTTATATAATACATTTTAAATATATCATATATATGAAATATATTCATATATTATAACCTCCATATATTAACCCTTCATATGTGGTGCAAATACATTCTCCCAGAGGGCTGTCTTTCAGCCGTGCTCGTTGTCTTTTGACTACAGTTTTTGCCTTTATTTGCTCCTACGCTTTGTTTCTCCTTGAAGTATTCAGGAGGTTTCACTGATTCTGCAAGTCCTCCTACCCCCAAGCTTCTTACAGCAATGTTCGCAATGGAAGTTCAGTGAATCGAGTCCCCTTGATCAAGAAAGAAGAGAGCTATGATGTAGTAAGGCTGAGGACACTGGTAGCCAGGCTTCCCTGCCTGTCTTCCTAAAGAGCAAAGAAGATTATGCAAATCACAGAGGTCTGGGGCCCTGGCCCCCCAAATACCAGAGGGAAAAATCAGGTTTCCAGAAACCTCATGTTTCATGTTAATAATAATCTATGCAAATTTGTTTTTACTCCATAGTTTTTAGTGCTTATTTTTCTTTAAGGTAACATTTTAATTACTAGCAGTTAAATTATGTGACTTCCCTGATTACAATCACCCACTAGACTTCAGGGGCAGCATTAGGTTTCCCTGGCAGTAACTGAACCCCAGTTGATCTGTAGTACAGGTCTGGAAGCTGAGGAGCTTCACAAGGTGAAAGCACTGTTAACACTGCTGTCAGAATCAGGCAGAGCAGGGGCAGAGGAGTGTGCAGCTGGCAGCGTGTTCAGGTGAGTTGTAGGATGTATGACCATGGGAATCTGGCCAGAGTGCTGAGTCACAGAGGGTATAGAGTGTGGGTTTCCAGAATCTCTTCCTACCACCCTGTCCCTCTCCCACAAAATATCCTGATTCTTTCTTCTACATACCTCAGTTTTCTTCACATTCTTGGATAGACCATTATTCTGCTAGCCTACTTGGGTACCATAGATCAGAGAGCTGCAGATGGCCAGTGAGCATGATGTTCAAAACCCAGTGGATACTAGGCCATTGCCAAGCCAGAGGCTACACAGAATGCCCTTGTTGACTTAGTCACCCTCTAGTTCCTGCAATATGCTAGTTCCCAGGGGCTATGGAGAACATGAAATGAGTTCGTGTAGGTCTGAAAACAGAGCTGGTAACAGGTAAACACCCACTGGTGTTAGGCTCTGTTCGTATTGTACAACAAAGTTCAGGGATGTCAGTGTTCCTGGTCACCTTTCTGTCCACAAGGAGTGAACCTGTATCCCAACTGACCCAGAGGCAGAGGGAGAGGAGCTGAAGGTCGAGTATGTCAGTAATAAGTAGACACACCAGTATAAGTAGCCAGGTGTCCAGGAATAGAACTTTTACATTCTAGATTGTTCCAGAAGAGTGGTAGGAGGTCTGTGTCTTGCTAAGTCACTCCTGAGCAAGAAAGACTCCTGTGAAAAGTGGTGGCCCCCATTGTAGACTAAGTTTTCTTATTTGTTTTCCTAGCAAGCATGAAATTTTACATTCCTACTCCTGGGTGGATCCTAACTTGGACTCCACACTTTGACTCTTTTGATTATGAATGGGCCATGGCCTCCACTATGCCATCATCACTGCAGTGGCCCTTGGGGGCCATATTTCCCACTTTGGCCCTATCATTAAATGACTGAAGATTAAAGTTTTCAGACAATCTGGAGTATCCACTTCCCATATAGATGCAGGCCAGTGTATATATACACACACAAACACACACACACACACATGCACATGTGTGTACACGCACCCTGACATATGTATACACACACACCTGCATACACACTCACGTGCACACACACACATGCACACATACCCCTGTGCCTAGTTATACATTACAAAGACAAAAAGGCATACACTTTCGCATGAACAAGGGGGCAAAATTCACACAAGAGAGATAACAGTGACATTGGACAGAAGCCGTTCTTTTCTTGGAGGGGTGGGGCCTTCGCCCAGAGCTAGAATGGAAAAGCTGACAACCCCTTAGAACTAAGCCGGCTCCACTGGGTGCCACTATAATAAATCAGAATCAGTTATGTAAAGTGTAAAATTATCATTTGGAAATCACTCTCTCTGAATAATTCAATCATTGACTTTCACATCAAACAACCATTTCCACCACCCACACACACAGTTCAGTCTCACACTGGTCTTAAACTCTCTTTAATTATCGACATTAACCTATCACATTGCTATTTCATTGCTATTTCATCCTGGGGGAGGGGGTCAGTGATTATGATAAATCACAATGAATGAGGAGGACTTTCAGCTGTCCTTCCATGCAGCTCTAAAGTTCCCCTGATCTGACGGTGACAGGTCTGCTTTTGTCCCAGGAAGGGACAAGGACAGATAAGCTACCTCCCTCTTGACAGATGTATTAAAGATGCCAGTCAGATAAAAAGGCCAAAAATGCTTTAGAGCCCAACTCTACCCTGCTGCATGGCTGTCCCTATGCCTACACCGCAGGCTGAAGATGTGCTCCCTTGCTTCTGTGGGTGGAGTAAGACAGAACCAGGTAAAAAAGTATTGTATACACCAACACACCTTGCTTGGCAGCCAATTCCCTAAAATAAGACTAACAGTGATTTTTATGTATTTTATGTGTATAGGTGTCTTAAATGAATGTCTGTCTGTGAACCACTTATGTGCCTGGGTCCTGGAGTGGCCAGAAGAGGGCGTCAGGTATCCTGGAGTTGCAGATGCTTGTGAGCCAATATGTAGGTTCTGGGAATTGAACCCAGGTCCTCTGGAAAGAGCAGCTGTGCTCTAAACTTCTGTGCCATCTCTCCAGGCCGTGTTTAATTTCTAAGACACATACAACTTGCTTCATGATAATCACCAACATGCTCCATGAGGAGCTTTCCTCAGCCACAGAGGAACTTCTGGCCTGGTCTTAGTGACAGCAACCCCCAAAGGTACTCCCAAAAAGTGGGGCTGCCCAACACTGGACATGTGGTGAAGGACTTCATTAGAGCGGTTTCCTCTGCCACTAGTGAAGTTCAGGCTTCCCAGCTCTATACATTTAGTGTTTCTCTTACCTCTCCTTTCCTTCACCTGTCTTTGTTTTGTAGGAAAGTCATTGTCCTAAGAAAGGCTAACAGATGGGTAAAGACAGGGCTATAAAAAAGTTAGTAAAACATCCTAGGAAAGAGAAAGAAGAAATTATTCAAGTGTCAGTAGCAGGCATAGGTTAAATAAATTGGGCTATATCCATTCAACAAAGCGCTTCTCAACCACTAAAGACCATGCTATAAGCGTGTATGAGCACCAGAAGCTATTCATATATGACAAAAGGAGAAAAACAAGGAAACTGGATTAATTATGGCAGGTCCCGTGGAGGTGGGGGGGGGGGCGCACGGAGGTGTTTGAGTCTATGTTTAATGTGAGACAGATCGTGTTAGAAATACTCCAGAGTTTAATAATGGCTACACCTGGAAAATGTATGCATTGCTTACTTCTTGTTTCCTCTTGCACCAGCATCTTCCATTCGATCTACAGAGAGACAGTTGAAGATGGAGTTAAGACCATGGACCTAGAGAGATTCTTTTTGAAGCCAAATCTCGTTCTGCCACTTAGGGGTAGAACCTCAGCTGTGATACATGCCAGTGCCTGGGTTCTCTTGTCTATAACATTGAGAAATAGAGTTGAGGCTCTCAGGACCACTGTGAGGATCAACTGAGATGATTTGGGAGAGCACTCATAAAGACATGGCCTGGAATAATAAACACCGTGCGAGTGCCCCAATTATTAAAACAGTCATATAATTAAAAACTACAACAACGGGGACATCAGCCCAGTTCTCAGAGCTGATCTCCATCAGCATCTCCTGGTCTGAGTGACTTAGGCAGAAGACCTGAAAACCTGTCCCTAACCTCATGGCTCAGGGATACTTCTCAGGAGCCCTGGGTGGAGCACAGAGGTAAAGGGGGACATTTCAAAACTGTAGCCAGCATAGCAGGAGGAGCTATGGGACCCCTGAGACAGATGAGTACCCAGCCAGCTTGCATGCTGGGAACTGGGGGAGGGTAGATTGCCGAGGTGAGTCTCTACACTTGTGTGATTAAGTGATCGCTTTCTCTTTCCCCAAGCCAGACTCCAGCTCAGAGAACCTTGGGGACTATTTTAAAGAAAAGTTATTCCTTTGTTTTTAACTGTAATTAAGTCGATATTATATAACTCTTAAATGGTACTCTTTGTGTGTCACTTCCAGGATGCGCTGGGTACCCTTCACCAGAGGGAGAGAATGTTAGCTGGAGAGGACTGCTGTGCGGTATTCTGTGAAGGTGCATTTATGTGACTGGGATAGGACCGAGAGAGTGAGGGATTTCAGCATTTGATTAAACATGCCAGAACTTACACAGATGTAGAGGGTACCAAAGTTTATTCACGTTAAGACCGCATTCACCCTTTCTTCTCTCCATACTTTGGCAAAATGCTTAAGTTAGTTTCTCATTTTATTTGTCTATTGAGTTCCCTAAGTTAGGGAAATTAGTATTGTGTGTGTGTGGTTTGATTTAATTAGCAATTGGGGAAATCGGCCTGGCATGTTCCATGGAAGCTTGGGGAAATTGTCAATTAGCCTTGTGTTAATTGGTGTCTGACGTCCTTGCTTTTTAGTTTTTAACCCCTTTTACCTTGTTCCCTCTTTCAGTATGTAAAATCTGGCTGTTTATTATTCTTTAAATAAAGGATTAATTGCCTGAATTCCTGCCTCTGCTCCATGTCCTTTCTCTCCTCCAGCAGATGGGAGCTGGGCAGGCTCATGAGGCAGCCTTGTTTCTTTCAGGCCCTTGTCTTGCCTGGCACAGGAGAAAGCTCCTGCTGCGCTGCCCTGTGACAGATAGAAGCTTCCTTGCCGTTGTTCTCAGTGTCCCATGGACCCCTACTGTCTATGATCTCCACAAATTCTGCCCAGCTTTCAGGAGACCACACTGTTCCTTTTCTGGAGTCTGAGGAAGATGCATTGAGTTTGAACAGCTAGCTCTCTTTTCTGACCAGTGTCCTTTCCAGAGAATGACAGGCACCTCACCAAAGGAGGGTAGCATACCTCTGTGGAGGGCATCTGGTAGTTAGGATTCATATTTCACAGCCCCCTCAAAGACAGGTTTACAACGAAAGCCAAGGCTGAGACCTACTTGTAGGGCTCAAGATGAGACCTAACCCAACCTATTCAGCATTAAATTCCTAGTGCCTAGATTCTTAAGTTTTATTTGGTCCATGGATTGATAGTATTGGAGTCAACTGGGAACTTGATGGAAGTTCAAAGGCTTGAGCTCCAGTAGGGTTTACCAGTTCAGTGTGACTATACCCAATACCTCACCAGCTCACACCACATTAAATGCGAGCCACCTGGCCTAGCACATATTTTGACCTGTGTTATTTTGGACATGTTTGGATGTATCTCAGAATCTGTTGTCTTCTAATCTCAGCCACAGAAGATTTGTCTAGTAATTTAGTTGTCCAAATCAAGAATATATTTCCCAGACTCCTTTCAGCTAGATTCTCATTATGGGACCTAATATTCACCAATGAAATGAATGTAACGTTTTAAATGGCAACTTCTAGTTCTCCATTCCTTAAAATGAAAGCCTGCTCACACTGATCCTATTCATCCTGCTGGTCAGGTGTGACGGTTACACATACATACACATACACATACACCACACACACAGCATAAGGATATCAAGATGGATATGGAGAAATGTGGAGAGAGGCTGGGTCCTGGAGAATTTTGTTGGTCTAAGTCTCCTATTATCCCCGTGCTGAATCTAAACTCTAAACTTTATTTAAGTCATGTTGTTGTTTGTTCTTGTTGTTTTGCTTTTGTTTGTTTGATTGTGAGCTGGGAGTGACATGTTTTGTCATTCATGAGCAAACTGCTCCTAACTAACACAGAAGCCCACTGCTGACCCTGTTCACGCAGCATAATTCTCCCAAATCTGAGAAGAGTTTGCAAAGGAAACAACCTATAATATGGAGACGCTGTCACAGAAGAATAATAGGTGGCAAGGATTCCCTGACTACAAGTCTCAGCTCAATAAAGCACTTGCCAGTGAGCAGATGAAGTGGCTGTGCCATCCCAGTAGCAAGTTTGTGGTCACTGGACACATTTATGCAAAGGCCACAGAGGTTCCTTACGCACACTTGGAAGAGGACATATCTGTCTTAGAGTGCCGATCCCTTCCCATGTTACCCTTTTGTCTCCAGAGAAATGTGGAAAAATAGAAACCCGTCTAAGGGCATGATGGAGTTTAAGTCTTGAATGTGTTTTCCTCTTTGAACTAAGTTTCCAATTCTCTTCAGGCTTCTCTTTCTGCTTCTTTATCGCCAGAATTTTCATTTCTGCATCCACATAAACCTGCCTGGCCTCTCTCCCTCCCCTCAGACAGGAGTCTGCCAACTACCTGCCAGCAGCTTGCTTTAATCTGCAAAGGGAGGCACAGTCACGAAAGCTGTGGTGACAGGAAGAGAAAGGCACTCTGCTCTTTGCTCAAACGTCACAGGCCACTCGCACTTGTCATAGCTGGAATGGAGTGACCCCAGCTTTAGCCCCCTAGGTGCAGCTACAGAGTCTTTCTGGCAGCTCCAGCATTAGGTCAGGCTCCAGGCACAGGCCAAGTATGGGGAGATTCGTGCTTCCTTAACTGAGGCTGTGGCCTCTTCCTCCTTCTGCTCTTTCCCAGTTATTCACTTTCTCCCTGTTGTTCCTGTAGTCTTTCTTACCTCTGGAGCCAATCTCTCATGCAGCCTGCCAGCTAAGTAAATGTCTTCCTGGCTCCTGTTTCCTGACTGGACTCAGAATGATGCAATCACTAGCTCTCAAGAGTGTCTTCCAGCCTGAGACCATCCCAGTGCATGCTAAGAGAAGCCTCATATGAAAGCAGCATCCAGCCCCAGCAGTACCTCTGCTAGCCCCTCCTGACCTGGCCTGAGCCCCAAGCTGCTGTCCATCAGGAACAGAGCTATGGAGTCTTCAACACCCAGCAATCATATCTGGTGTACCTGTACTCTGAGTCAGACCTATGGCTTCAATTTCTCACCAGTACTTCAGATCTCCAGGCTAATTGTCATGTAAGTGGTCTCATTGAAAGGACAATAAGAGGCCCATTTGTCAGGAGCTGGCTTAGGCCAGAAAAAAAATCCATTTCCATGTGATATTTATCAACAAGAATGTCCACAAACATGTTCTTACCACCTAGTCCCATAGCAGATTCAACTACTAGACAGAACCCATATATAAGCAAGTAAATGGAGTCCTTCTGTTTATTGAGAGCAGGAAAATGCTCCACTACAGGTTTTCTTTGAGGGCATCCCTGGGAAATGGCTGATATTCTGGGGAGGGTGGGTCAGCCAACTCCATTCTTGCCAGCTTATTGTACAGAATAGACTCTGAGGCCGTCCAGTTGGGGGTTCTGGAAGGGCAGGAAGAAGGAGACATCAGAAAGCCAAATAAGGAAGATTGTAGATATTCTATTTAACTCCAACATATTCTGGAACATAAATCAACAAGCCTACAACCATCGTTGTTACATCAGGTCAATAGAAGGTCAAATCTTTGTCAAATCCAAAGTAAATCCCATCAACACAACACACTTTGTTAGTGTATAAAACACAATGATGCAAGGGATTAGAGGGACCAAGGTTAAATCCTCATATGCTTTCAAGACCTGATGGTCTCCAGGCTTCTCATTTGACCTTTGAGAAAGTAGGGGAGCTCGAAATCCAAAGAGATTTGGAGGATACTGATGGACATGGGGTGCACTGGGACACAGTCACGGATACGTAAAAGTTACTTAAAAGTTGTAGATGTGGCTTAGAATATAGCCAACACTTATGGTGGAGATCAGGGTGTATTGAATAAGTCCTTCTGGTACTAGGGTCAGCTTCAGGAGGCTCTGAGATTTAGTTCAGTCTACAGGAACAGCAGATAACTGCCTATGCTTAGGTCCCTAGAGCAGCCATCTCTTGTTGGATATGCTTGGAGTGAGTAGGACTTCTACAGAATCAGAACTCTGGAGTCTCTGAGGATGCAGGACCATGCCTGGTTGCCAGTGCTCTACAGAACCAGCACTCTGGAGTCTCTGAAGATGCAGGACCATGCCTGGTTACAATTGCTCTACATGGACTACACAGCTCTCCCATCTCTACATAAGACCTTCATTCCCTAACAATTATTTGGTTCTATCATAAGCAATCCTTAAGAACTGAGCCAACTTCTTATTTCACCTTCCTTTTCTATGTAATATGCCAGAGCATCTCCACTTCTTTTCTCCCAGCATCACATGCTAAAAGCTTCCAGAGTTCCAAATATCATCAGCAAACAATGAGAGAGGAATAAAGCTGAGAAACAGGAAACAGAGAATCTACACCTGTCCTGTGGACCCCCGGGCTGGTGCTCTCATCGTAAGAAAGTCAATCTGGGTTAAGTCAAACGAGGATATCTGCTGAGCTTTCTGATCACAGGGCAGAAACTTTCATGCAAATGGAGAGGATGATCTTGGAGAAGGCCTTGCTCAGCATCTTTGTCTCTGCTCCAGCAGAGTAAAGAAGAGCTAGCCCTATAATATGGGATGCCCATTCTGACCAGGGGCTGGCAGGCACCAGTTGCTTTGATGCTGGCAAGAGGAGTTAACTGTAGGCATATCTTCTGCAACTGTTTCCCTCTCCATGCTACCACAGCTAACTGTGCGCTTTATGACTTACTCGACAGTAAATTCATCTGACATTCTATTTCCCAGTGTTCACAATTGACACAGGAAACCTACATTCGTAAATGAAGCTTGGGCTCCAAACACCCAGTTGGTGATAAGAACTGCTGTTATATCTTAAACAAATGCATGACTATCTGCAAGTTGACAATGAAAACCACAAGAATATATGTGAGTTTCATGTGGCATGGAGGTAGATCGTACTGCATACCTGGGAAGCAGTGTTTTGAGAACTGTGTTGGACATGTGCAAAAGAGGGAGTTCAGGCTTGTGATGCAGGGCATTGGGAAACTACTACACAGGGGATAGAGAGGTGGCTCAGCTGGCCCTGTGAGCATCAGACACACATGCAATGCACAAACATACAAGCAAGCAAAACAATCATACACATAAAAATAAATAAACCTTCCTAAAAAGAATAGATTATGACGGAAAGTTCCTTGACCAGTGTTGTATATTTCCACCATTTTGGAAGCAGTTTCAGACTTCATTTTCAATCTTCAAGATTATTATTTTCAGGCTAATAGGCATAGGCAAATCCCACAGTTTCAAATGCATCCCTCCTCTCTTCAGCCCACTTTTCCTGTACTCTGCCTCTGGTAAAGGCATCAATATCTCTTCACCCATGGAGCCCAAGTCCTGGAAGCACCTGATTCCCAGCACTGGTCTCTTAACTGCCACAATCAGTGGCTTCTTTCTTAGCAATATCTCTCATGAAGACGTCTGTCTCTGGCCTATCACCACCCAAAATTAAGCCTGTGTCCTAAGCCCTTGGGATCTTTGTCCTTGACAACTACAATTGGCCCCAAATCTTCTCAATCCATAGCCAGGAGAGCAGCCACGGAACTCCCTGCCTCCAAGAGATGGAGCCACAACAGCCCCATCTCTAGAAACTGCTTTCATCTTTCCTCCAAGGACAAGTGCACAGTATCTCCTTGTGCTATCCTTTGTATTTAAATTTGTTTTTAAATTTTTTAAATGTAGTCTTACTGTATACATACACAGATATATATATATACACATACATACATATATGAATATGAAAAAAGCTATTTTCTTGAACACATGTGGACGAAGGTATTTTAGACAATGCATTTGAGACCCATATTAACTTGCATTAGAATAATAGGTTACTCCCCATATCTTATGTGAAGGTTTCAACTTGTGAATCCTCAGGCTGAGCCTACAGTCTGAGGAGCCTCAGTACACAGGATGTAACTCTCTGTATACTGAAGGAAGGTAGAGGATTAAAATAGCTGAGTTGATGCATAGATTTTCACATAGTTAGACTAAAGCAAAGCCATTCTCATCCCAACGAGGACGTCCAATAAGGAAAGCACCACCTCGGGTCCTCAGAAACCACATGGACTAAAGCAGAATATGGTGGTATGACCTTGTAATCTCAGAACTGTGGAGGTAGGGGCAGGTATAGCCCTGGAGCTCATAAGCTAAGCAGCCTAGCCTGCTTGGTCATTTCCAGGCCAGGAAGTAATCCTACCTCAAAAAAAGGTGGATGGCACCTGAGGACTGATACCTCGAGTTGTCCTTGGGCTTCTATATGTTCACAAATGCCACACAGACACATAGACACACACATGAGGAGAGATCCATAATTGCAGCCTAATAGTGTATACTTAACTACTCAATTAGGTACTTTCATGGGAAAGCTGACCACTGTTTATGCAATTATAATACTTAGACAACTACTCCTTATGCTGCTACTGATGTCCCTAACACCATGGCAGCCAATATGTCATCTGGACCCTGAGCAATATTGAGTGAGAATTCCTTCTTCTGTTACAACTACTGTTTATGGAGAGGGCAGAACCATTCAGACTGGTGGGAAATATGACTGGAGAAGTAGCCAAAGTTGGATCATTAGTGTTCAGTTAGCAAGTGAAAGCCTAGTGGCCAAGAGTATGGGCTCAATGGTTAAGAGATCAGCAATCCTGGAGAAGTTGTCTAATGCTTTTGTTCTTCACTGCCTCGATCTAATTATGAGGCTGCTACTGCTGATGGTGATGATGACGACAACGATGATATTGCTTAGGATAAGATTGATCCACTCAGCTACTGTGAGGATTCAGTGAGACAATACATAGGAAGCACACTTCATAAATGTCCCACAGGTGTAACTGTCATTGCATAGCCATTCAAAAAGAACTACGGGTAAAAGAGAACAACTGAAATATGGTGACACAGGCTGGCATGGTGCACTCGAAGGAGAACTTTTATAGTCTGTGGCATCAAGCATCCCAGCAAGGATGCTGTGGTCATGATGCAAACAACAGATGAGACTGAGAACTAATAATTAGCAGTGGGATCAGCTGACCCACAGGCTCATCACAACTGACATGAGAACATGCTGGAATAAGCAAGTAATAAATAAGATGAGAAACAGGAACATCTATTTTTAATAGTTGAATTCTAATTAATAAATGTAAAGTGCTTTACATTTATTAATTAGAAAACATTAAACAAATTACAGAATAGCAATCATGACAGATAATAATACTGAAATGACTGGAAGGATATTTGAGTAGTCTCAAATTATATCCCCACAAGATGGCTATCAGGTACAAAGAGAAAAATAATAACCAACCTGGTAGTCACTGTCTTAACCAAATGACCAAAGAGAGCATCATAGCTAAGAAAAAGTATTGATACAATACACCACTTGACCAGACTCCCTAAGAACGTTGCTTCTATGTGAATCTTGAAAAAAATGTAGAAGAACAATCTAATTATAATAAAACATTGGACAAATCCAAACCAGAAGATATTTTTTATATAATTGGCCAGTGTTCCACAAAAGTGTCAAAGTCATGAATGTTAAATGGAAAAATATAAATAAACTCAAACACAAAAACCACATGATCATTTCATTAGAGGCTTAGAAAGCATTTGACAAAACCCAACACCCAATCATGATAAGATGAAAAGATAAGGAAAGATTATAGAAAGATTAGGAGTTCCAGGCCCATACATAAACATAATAAAAGCAATATACATCAAACCAGTAGCCAACATCAAACTAAATGGAGAGAAACTTTAAGCAATCCCACTAAAATCAGGGACTAGAAAAGGCTGACCACTGTATTCCTACCTATTCAATATAGTACTTGAAATTCTAGCCAGAGCAATTAGACAACAAAAGAATATCAAGGGAATACAAATTGAAAAGGAAGAAGTCAAAATATCACTATTTGCAGATGATATGATAGTATATATAAGTGACCCTAAAAATTTCACCAGAGAACTCCTAAACCTGAAAAATAACTTCAGTGAAGTAGCTGGATACAAAATTCACTCAAAGTCAGTGGCCTTTCTCTACACAAAGGATAAACAGGATAAAGGATAAACAACATCCTTCAAAATAGTCAGAAAAATATAAAATACCTTGGTATGACTTTAACTAAGGAAGTGAAAGATCTGTATGATAAGAACTTCAAGTCTCTGAAGAAAGAAATGGAAGATCTCAGAAGATGGAAAGATCTCCAATGTTCATGGATTGGCAGGATTAATATAGTAAAAATGGCTATCCTGCCTAAAGCAATCTACAGATTCATTGCAATCCCCATCAAAATTCCAACTCAATTCTTTGCAGAGTTAGAAAGGATAATTTGCAAATTCATCTAGAATAACAAAAAACCTAAGATCGCAAAAACTGTTCTCAACAATAAAAACAACCTCTGGTGGAATCACCATCCCTGACTTCAAGCCGTACTACAGAGGAATTGTGATAAAAAAAATGCATGGTACTGGTACAGCAACAGACAGGTAGATCAATGGAATAGAATTGAAGACCTAGAAATGAACCCACACACCCATAGTCACTTGATCTTTGACAAAAGAGACAAAACCATCCAGTGGGGAAAAGACAGCATTTTCAGCAAATGGTGCTGGCTCAATTGGTGGTTATCATGTAGAAGAATTCGAATTGATCCATTCTTATCGCTTCGTACAAAGTTCAAAGATAAAGGGACTTCACAAAAAAAAAAAAAAACCAACAACAATAAAAAAAAAAAAAACAGAGACAGTGAAACTTATAGAGGAGAAAGTAGGGGAAAGCCTCGAAGATATGGGCACAGGCGAAAAATTCCTGAACAGAACAGCAATGGCTTGTGCTGTAAGATCAAGAATCCACAAATCGGACCTCATAAAATTGCAAAGCTTCTGTAAGGCAAAGGATATTGTCAATAAGACAAAAAGGCCACCAACAGATTTGGAAAAGAGGGGACTAATTTCCAATATATATAAAGAACTCAGGAAGTTGGACTCCAGAAAAACAAATAACCCTATTAAAAATGGGGTACAAAGCTAAAGAATTCTCAACTGAGAAATACCGAATGGCTGAGAAGCACCTGAAAAAAATGTTCAACATCCTTAATCATCAGGGAAATGAAAATCAAAACAACCCTGAGATTCCTTCCACATCATACCAGTCAGAATTGCTAAGATAAAAAATTCAGGTGACAGAGATGCTGGAGAGGATGTGGAAAAAGAAGAACACCCCTCCACTGCTGGTGGATTGCAAGCTTGAACAACCAACCACTGTGCAAATCAGTCTGGCAGTTCCTCAGAAAATTGGACATAGTACTACTGGAAGATACAGCAATACCTCTCCTGGGCATATACCCAGAAGATGCTCCAAGTTGTAAAAGGACATATACTCCACTATGTTCATAGCAGCCTTATTTATAATAGCCAGAAGCTGGAAAGAACCCAGATGTCCCTCAACAGAGGAATAGATACAGAAAATATGGTATATTTGCACAATGGAGTACTACTCAGCCATTAAAAACAATGAATTTATGAAATTCTTAGGCAAATGGATGGATCTGGAGGATATCATCCTTAGTGAGGTAACCAAATCACAAAAGAAGTCACTTGATATGCACTCACTGATAAGTGGATATTAACCCAGAAACTTAGAATACCCAAGATACAATTTGCAAAACACATGAAACTCAAGAAGAAGGAAAATCAAAGTTTGAATACTTTGTTCCTTCTTAGAATGGGGAACAAATACCCAAGGAAGGAGTTACAGAGACAAAGTTCAGAACTGAGACAGAAGGAAGGACCATCCAGAGACTGCCCCACCAGAGGATCCATTCCATAAACAACCACCAAACCCAGATACTATTGCATATGCCAACAAGATTTTGCTGCAGGACTCTGACATAGCTGTCTCCTGTGAGGCTCTGCCAGTGCCAGGCAAATACAGAAGTGGATGTTCACAGTCATCTATTGGATGGAACACAGAGACCCCAATGAAGGAGCTAGGGAAAGCACCCAAGGAGCTAAAGGGATCTGCAGCCCTATAGGAGGAACAACAATATGAACTAACCAGTACCCTCAGAGCTGTGTCTCTAGCTGCATATGTAGTAGAAGATGGCTTAGTCAGCCATCATTGGGAGGAGGAGCTCTTGGTCTTGCCAAGATTATATGCCCCACTACAGGGGAATGCCAGGGCCAGAAAGTGGGAGTGGGTGGGTTGGGGAGCAGGGGTAGAGGGAAGGGTATAGGGAATTTTTGGAGAGGAAACTAGGAAAGGGGATAGCATTTGAAATGTAAATGAAGAAAATATCTAATTAAAAACAAAAACAAAAAACAAAGCTCAAAAAAAGGAGAAAAAGACAAACAGAGGAATTGTAAGAATTGTCTCTGCTTTCTCAAGACAAAGAAGCTGTAACACAGAAGTGAAAAAGTTGGGCCCTAGATTGGATCCTAAACCAGAAAGGTGAATTGGTGAGGTCACGTGATGTACGAGACACTCAAACAGGCTCAGTGCATCAGTGCCCATTTCCACGTTGCTATGCTTGTACTGTTGTCTGCTTAAGATGCCTACAAGAAAACCTTAAGTTAATTTTAAGAATTTTTGTGAGTCTAAAATTATTTCAAAATAGAAAGCTAAAATTAACCATAGTACCTTCAGCTGACTCCACCTTCATCCATGGAGGATGCTTAGTGTGCCCATGTATGACATCACATGGTCTGAGTTAATGCCTCGATTGTTACCTTCAGACCTCCCCAGACTTGGATTGACCTTGACCACACTTTGGACTAGTTATGTGCATGTCTTTCTCAACTAGTTCAACAAGAACTGAGGACAGAGGTGATAACTTACCTTTAGCCAAACACTGAATGTATGCATAGATACTGTTGGCTACTTTATCCAAAGAATCTTTGCTACAAGACCGTCTTCTGATAGTGAATCATGGTCCTGTTTAAGAACAATGACTAGCCTAGTCATTCACATGATGTGTTCTCTTCAGAGAGCCAAGGAAAATAATAATATATGGCCAAGTTGTTAGGAGTTAAACAGAGGAATAAAACAAGAACATTGAAGATCTTTGTTCTCTTTTTTCCCCTAACCTCAACTAAAATTAGTGACCATGATGCCACAGTAGCTGTTAAGAAAAATAAAAAATAAAAACAACTAAAACCAAAGCCAAAACAAAACAAACAACAAAACAGAGGGAACTTGCTACCCAGGTGCATATTTGCCAATGGCTGGAGACATTTTAACTGCCTTATTGGGAAAGGGGAGGGTGTCTCTAGGAAGCAGAGGCCAGGGCTGCTGCTTAACATCCTACCAGACGAGGGTTGACCTTCCATGTCACTTACCAAGAAAGAATGCCAACAATACCCAGGATCAAAAAGCTTTAGTATGCATTGGTATACTCTAAAAGGAGCACCCACGAAGGTGATATAGCCCCAAATTCTTGCCATCACATTTTAAAAAATAATAATAAACAAATAAGACCCTGAAAAAAAAAAGCAGGTAATGTTCTCACCTGTGAAAGTAACTGAGAAGGCCGCATGGTCATCAGAGAACAGTGCACAATGCAGATGAAGCATGAGGTGTGAGAGGCTTCAAAGAAAGAGTTCTGGGTGTCCAAAGAGAAGCAGGAGAGGGCCCACTCATCATCGCTAATTTTCTGTCTATCAAGAGTCTCACTGGCCAGTTGGGTGCGGAAGCAGGGCAGTCCTTAGTCCACACTTAATTCATCTCAAGAAGTAGTATGGGCCAGGGTTCATGCTTCATCTCTAGCTAGGCATAACACCCACGTTTTCCATACAGTGTTTCAACACCAGCACAATGAGGTCTCCTGGTGACATGTCTGTCATCCCTGAGGACAAGAGATTACCTATGGCATATACTGTTATGCCAAATATTGGGCAAGAGAGTAGAGAACAGACAGAGAGTGTTGTAGAGAAGAAGACCAAGGGTTACTAGAAATACTGTGGCTGTGGGATGAGCAGGATGGGGGCACTGGTGACACAGGTGAGCAGGATAGGGGCACTGGTGACACAGGTGAGCACTGTGGAATCAGAACCTCCTCCTGGCTGCTCACCAAATAGTGTCTCCTCCAGGCTGCCTTCAGGTTAAAATGTAGAACTCTCAGCTCCTTTTCCAGTACCATGTGTGCCTGCATCGTGCTATGCTTTTCAATCCATGATGATAATGGACTAAACTTCTGAAACTGTAAGTCAGTTCCAATTAAATATTTGCCTTTATAAGAGTTGTCTATTCATAGCTATAAAACCCTAACTAAGACACTTACCAATTTTCTAGGTATTCCTATGTCTGGCCAAGTTGACCACCAATATTAACCAACACACAGACTGTGCCTAGATGGGTCACTGAGGAATCTCAAAGACCAAGGCCGAGCCTGCCTACAAAAGACAGAGAACAGCATAGAAAAGCAGCTGCATGCAATATGGGTTTCCTATAATAAAAGAACACATATGCAGAGTGCTCTAGCCTTAATGTGGGCCACAGAAATACAGGGCCTACCCAGCTCTGAGCCACCACCTTCCAAGCACAAGTAGTAGGGACTGTCTCCTGCCCAGAAAGCATCTCTGGTGCTTTGTTTGACATGATGAGGTTAGTTTATATCAAGGCTGGGCTGAGTTTCTGCTAGCAATGGCCACACTTGACTCTAAAGCTGAGGCTAAACTACTGTGCTCTTGGCAGAGCAATTTTGCCCCTGCCCTCCAAGGGTTCCAGTCTTCCCAGCACAGCGATACTGCCTCCAGCAACCTCTGAATGAACAAAACAAAGCCATGTATACTAGGTGGCTCTCTGCCAACTGACAGCAGACACACAGAGGCCTACCTTTCCATGAGAGAACAAGGCAGCTGCTTCTGTGGCCTGGGTTCTGAATAGGATCCCAAGGGACAGACCCAGATCCTAACCTACTGCCCCCCCCCCCATTATTCCTTAGTACACAGTTTAGTCTCAGTAAGATTTGCTTTCCTTACCTGGTGACCACCTGGAAGAGTTGATGTATGTGATGCATAGAGCACAGAGAATGACCCAAGCCACCCTAGGGGTGTGGCTATGCCTGTGTCTTCCGGGTGGAGATGTCTGGCTGGAGCCTCTGCTCAGAGGGAGGAGCTCAGGATGACAGTCCTAGTCTATCTTCACACACACCTTGACCCTGACCTACAGGGTTCAGAGAAACACATCTACTGCCACCCCCAAATGTTATAGAAACTCAGAAAGTGCTGATAAATCTATTTTTATTTATTTTCAATTTATACTCTGCCACATTCCAGAACGGATGTAAAGCAGTAGGGATAAATCTATGTAACCTCTAGAGACAGGAGTCAGGCAGAGCACACACTTCTCCATGTCTGCCAAGGTCAGAACACCCCAGCCTTGCTCATCAGCAGATGTAGGAAGGATGGGAGGGGGAATGGGTACCACCACTGCACACTTCCCTGTGCCTGGCTGTCTCCTTGTGTCCTGCCACCCTGCCTGCTGCTCCCACGTTTCTCATGCCATACTACAACCGTGCTGGCCCCAGATGCTCTTGGAGAGTTGTGGGAACAAAGACTATCAAGGGATGAACTGCTGTCCCATAGCTACCTCCACAAGAAAAAAACAGTATACACATGAAATCAAATAAACAGCAGCTTTGCAGCACTGAGAGAGGTGAGCAAGTTGTATCATCATGAAAAGGCCAGAACCTTTACAGTATTGAAGGAAGGGCTTGGCTGAGTTAATGCTCTGTGAGACACATTGTACTCTAGTTCACATCCACACTAGTATCTGCTACCAGAAGTAAGCTGTTCCTACTTCCTGTCTATTCACAGTTCCCAGGATTTGGGTACCTCCCTGTCCTTAAGTCTACCCTGGTCTCTTCTCTCAGGCCTCTGCCCTCTAAATGTGTGTCATCAATCACCTCAGCTTCTCTCTCACTTAACCCTTTTCTGACCTTCAGTGCTCTACAGCCTCATCCTTGCTGACGAGAGCACAGCTCCCTGAAGACAGGCTGTTGGGTCACTATGCAGGAACACAAAAAGGATAGGAACTTGGGCTGGTGGGAAAGCATTGGGGGTTTGCTACTTTCTTTAGACTGGACCATCTGTGACAAACTTTAGAAGTCAAGAGCAAGCTTTTGACTCAAACAGAGATAGATGTTCAAGAGTCAGGAGAAATCTCCTTTCAGTGGCTGGCATTGGGGTCCAGGAATCTGCTTTTAATAAGCTTGCTGGGATATTCTGCCACATGGAATTCTGCTGCATATGCTGGCCTGAATAGGCCTTGTTGGGTTTCCAGTACTAAAGAATCAAGGCTCTGGTTCTACTACCAGGCAAGTGACCTTAGATTTGTTGAGAGCCAGGGTGGGCTTCAGACTCCCTATCACGGAAATAAGCTATAAGAACAGAATTCCTAGAATGGTGACCATAGTGGATAGCATTTATTGAGCATCTGTAAACTAGTATTTCACAACACACTTACTGAGATAGCTCAATAAATGCTATCTGCCTTTTGTTCCTCTTAATGTACATATACAGGAAGTACAATTACTGCTAGGGATGGGGACCTGGGATTTGAATCCAGACTATTAGACCTGAAAGTCCTAGCATAGCATTGCCACATTCCAGGCCCGAGGTGTGAATGATAGTCTGATTTTTTTTTTTAATTTGGATCTCTAGTCACCACCCCTGAAGCTGCCCTTGGATCACCCTGTAGACCAAATTAAAAGCAAGTCTCACTAAACAGGATCAAAATTAGCCTCAGACCCACACGTGGGAGGGGAACCCATTACTCATACAAAGCTGGAGCAGATTTCAAAGGACAGAAGCAGGCACTAGTAGTGCCAAGGCTTTCCCCATTCCAGAAGCTCCTAGTAGGGGCAGACAAGACTTCAGAGAGACAAAAGAACAGGTTGGGAAAATGCCCACGAGGCTAGCTTGCCAAGTCCGGCTTGTCAGGGCAACAGGCCACTGTGGACCTTTGCCATGTCTTTCAGTGTTCTGAAAGCACTGATTATATCTCAAATCATAAGATGGACATTCAAAGCTCCCTCGGGATTCCCAGAGCACCTGCATCCCTCATAGGGGCAGAAAGCACAGGAAGAACCTTGAGCTCAAGGTCGCTCTAGAGTGATGGAGAGTGATGGAGAGTGATGGAGAGCCAAGCCTGCAGCAGCCTTGACACATGTGCTGGCTAAACCTTAGCAGAATATTAGACAAGGAGAAGATGCAAGGGTGCCAAAGACAGAAGTCCTGTGTGTCCTTCTCCTCCCCAGCTGGGCTGATAGAAGCACAACTGGCACTTCACCTCTGCTCATATCATTTATGAGGCTCACAAATGCTTACCTTACTGATACTCTGTAATCACACCTGTCAGTGAGGGCCAGGTTCAACAGGTGTACGTCTCCCTTGTCCATGAAGCCTTTCAGGACTACCTCGCCCCAGTCTAGGGCCATAGCCCATGCCTGATTCTTTTTAGTCTGCCTCAGGAGTCCACTTGCTAGTGAAGGGCCCCACTTGCAGCTTAGGAGTAGCTACTGCAGCTGCCTGACTTTGAATGCCAACCGTGCCCTTTAACAACTGTGAGAGCTTGAACAAGCCTCTAATTTCTTCCAGGGTTAATTTCCTCCCCATTAGTTTGTGTCAACCTTACCTCATAGCTGTGGGAGATGACCAGCCACAAGCAGTGTTGAGGGCCCCTATTTACCTTAGCAAATGTACATATATTTTATCATTTGTCCAAGTGTTTTTAACTCCCCAGTCATAACAATAACACTATACACTGTCTATGAAGGGGTTGCCATGTGCTGGATTCTGGGCAGAGTTCATGGCTTCCTGAGCTGCCTGCCCTTCATGAGTCTGTAGGCTGCCCGTCCTTGGCATCTCTTTGGGCAGAAGCAGTCTCCCTGTGTGAAGAGTGTCTGTGCACATCTCACAGCATCAGGCTTATGAGGTACATTGGCAAGCAAGGGGACAGAGCTCCTGAAGAGAAGCATCAGCATCGAAAATATGAACTGCCAAAGTAGGAGCGCACCCCAGGGAGGAGCTCTTGTCCTCAGCTTGGTTTTGGACCTCCACAATAGCAAACGGATCTTGGTGAACTTCTTCTCTAATGTTTGGTTTCCTCTGTTCACAGAGTTTCTTCATAATACTATTAAAGGAATTGTTTGCCCTATGGACAAATTGTCAAGTTTTCCCCACTCCCACCAAAGGGTGAATGCTTGCTACCAACTGAGGCAGATCACAGATCACAACTGCCACACCCTTAACCTGCAGCCAGTGGTTGGTAAGAAGACACTCATGGGAACACACATTCCAGCTGTGAAAAGGGCAAGGTAGTCGGCTTTCTGCATACACATAGTGTTTCTTCGCTCATTTTCCCCAAGAGCCATCTTGTAACATGATGGCCAGGGTAAGATGTGTTCAGAATTTCCAAAATGGAAGGCAGGTTGTCCCATGAGAGAGGCCCATGTTCTCCGACAGCCCAGGAGGCAAACTCACCCAGGAAACTCATCCTATTCCCCAGCCCACCAAAGAAAGGAAAAGCCAAGGGTATGTGCTCTGGGTTATTTGAAAATGTAGTAACATTATATGAATTGAAAGAGAGCAGGCTTTGTTTTGTAGCAGATTTAACAACACTGTTCCTGGTCTCCCCACTCCTCCCCCACCCCCACCCCACCCCCCACCCCACACACACACACACACACACACACACACACACTTGTGTAATCTAAGAGTCTTTGCCTACTTCAGAGTGATTTTGAGAATGGAGATGATCCAGGTGAAGAATTTAGCACAATAGCTGGTCTGTAACAGGCCAGTGACAAATGTTAGCCCCTGGTGCTTTTATTTTGGTTTCTTCTGTTCTGACTCTTATAAAATTAGCCATGGGTTCAATCAAATGGTTCACTCTTCCAGTTGAAAATTGTATTCCAATACCCAAATATCCCTCTAGCCTTGTGGCATCTAGGGCTTAATCAGACACACCTGGCATGCTTTGGGCACATCTGATAGAAGACTCTGCCCTGGCAGCCTGCCACCCAGGGGCCCTGGGTAGGAGAGAAGCTGAGTGTACAGTCAGGAAAAGGATGGAAAACCAGAACAAGAAGTAACAGACAAGACAATGGAACTGGTCCCAACGATATGCTAAAAGGCAAAAAAATAAATATAAAATAATAAAGGGGGAGCAACCACAAATCTTTCAAAGCCTCCCATGCCCTGTGACAGAACTTAAAAGGCTAGAGCAAGGAGCTGGCCTTTAGACCTTTGATGGAGCAGTGGGATCCCTTGGCCCCCTTCTTCTCCAACCCCTCACTGAGTTAAGGACCACTCCCACAACCATAAGCTTTTTGCAGTGTGTACCTGAAAAGACAAGTGCCCCAGTCTCTTGGGGGGATTTCTTTCACCATTTAATAAGGCATCCTAGACTATGCCGGTCGAGAAGCGTTTCTTAATTTCCCATGCAATCTGAAGCATTATCCAAGGGTTATTTTTGTTTTGTTTTACTCAGAAGTGGGGTTGCCGGAGCATTCCTCTTGGACATGTTCAGATTGGAATTAATTAGAATTCCTGTACAGTTTTCTTCAGTTATAATTATAGCTTAATTTGATTGCTTAATAGCTCTGGTTTTCGTAATGTTTAGCACCTGTTGTAAATTGCAGGAGATAAATCACCTTCTACCTTCCAGTGTGTTTATGCCTAACTTTTGCCTTTTCTCTTTCAGCTGGTGGGCTCACGACAAGAGGCACAAGCTTTGCTCCTCCCTGCCCTTTCCACTAAAGAACTCTCTTTTGCAAGGCTATTTAACCAGAGAAGTGACTTTTACTTAAATGCCTCCTTAAGACTGTTAGAATTTTTTTAAGGGGAAAAAACTGAGAAGAAAGAAAGGGGGGAGTATCTCAGATGCTGTAAACTCCAAGGACTGACCCCTGGTATTATGTAGACCTTCACTTACGGGTCACCTTTTTGATGCAGTGGTGTACAGGGTGGGTTTTTTTTCCGCTCTTCCTTTCCATTCTGGGATTATTAGACAGCCGTGGAAGGCCTGCATCATTAATTGATTTCTCCCATGCATTGTGCTATGATACAATTTTTCAAGGCTGTGCATAATTGTGTTCTCTGTGCCAGCGTTCTGTGTTCTGTCCTTGTCATACTGTCATTGAAGGCTGCTTCCACCCTCTGTAATTGGAGATGTTCTACTTTTGGGCAAAGGTGTGGGGGCAGCTCAGGGGAACAGCGCTGACATTTACTTCATCAATTTATTTTTATTGTTCCTACATTTATTGCAGCTATAACAGCCCTTTAATAGTTATATGTCCTCCCTGTAGGGTATTCTGGTATTTGAAATTTTTTTAACTCATTTGTTCTCATAGATAACAGTAAAGTGCATTTCAGGATAACCTTTAGGTTTCAATCTCCTTTCTACTTTGGGCTCTGAGGCAGTCTTCGCTTTAAACTTTTACTGCATCACCAGTGTAAAGGCCAGAGCGCCAAATTCATTCTACCACTGGAGTAACCACAAATTAGTGGTCCTGAAAATTTCAGGGAGGTTCGTCCTAAACTGAAAGTGCAGCTATCATAGATAATTCAAAACTGGCCATCCTTTTAGGGGGGCACTAAAGAAAGGTGGGTGGGAAAGGGAGAAAGTGAGAGGCCATGAGAGAATCCAGGTGCAGATTAACTGGGTCTCACATTACAATCCCGGTCAAGTAAGGTTTGTAATGAAATCTTTATTACTGATGAGCACTAGACTGGACTTTCACATGCTGCCCTTCAAGGTAAAAGGCACAGGACAATCGAGAAGTGCTTAAGTACTCTCCAGTTGTCTTCTCTGTCTAGACCTCGGTGGCTTCCAACTTCAAACCTGGCCTTCCTTACCTCCCATAAAGGCCTGTCAGAGCCTTGTCCAAGATGCAACACCTTATTTGAAAATCTTAGTTTGTTGACTTTTTACACTTTGTCTTCTCCACCTTGCTACACCTTGTCTACAGTAGAGAAACGTGAGTGTAGCAAGCAATAGCTCCATACTTTCTTTTAAGGACTTGATGGCGAGCCACCACCTAGGGCATCCTGCTCTGGTTGCTGGCTTTACAATAGCCATTCCCTCTGAGTGGTACCCACAAACACTCAGATGAATGTCCATCTATGTTTCCCTTCAGTATCCCTACACAATTATTTCCAAAACTTCTCTTCCTCACAATGTCCTATGAGCTACCAGAGAGGACCAAATTCTTTGTTCACTATTCAGGGCACCAGCTGTACAGTGATGCCTTCCTCAGGTGGACAGCAGCCTGCGGAGGAGGAACACAGCTTCAGCCCCACATTGACACAATTCATAAACAAAAAGTATTTTCAAGCAAATAAACTCTCAAGATCCATTAGAGTGGCAGATAGAAGTAAGCCATCCCAGGGAACAGACCACAGATTGAGTGGTCAAGGCTGGGCCTCCAGATCTTGGCCTCCTGCGCTCCCTCCCTGCCCAGTTCTTTTACAATAGCAAAGAAGGAGCCCTTAGTCACAAAGTTTTGAGGGTGAGAGATTACCACCCCACTCAGTGCCTTCTGAAAGAGGCTCTGCTAAGCGTAGCCCTTGCCGCCTATTCCGACTTGCCCCACCTCTGTGTCTGTTGCCCCTTGTGTCTCTGGGAGCTTCCACTGCCTGGGGCAGCTCTTTGGAAGACCCTCTTTCCCACAGTCTTGGTACAGCTCTTAGAGGTTCTGAAGGAGATAAGGAGTGAAGAGAGAAACCGTGATCCTGGAGAAGAGGAGAAATTTCCCACACACCTCCCTCCACGTTAAGAAGCCACTCTGGGTCCTGCCTCCTACATGACTACACAGAGGCCTCCAGCAACGACGCTGGCGAGTGTCTGATGATGGTGGGATGGTGGCAGGCTCAGTGGCATCTCTGTAGTTATTATTATCAGGTTGGATTAAGAGTTATAGAAAGGCACCACCATTGGGAGATTCATGAAAATGTTTTATTTTTTTCCCCATCAGTGAGCTGGTGCAAAACTCAGGTGTTACTACTCAAGTTCCAGACTCCTTCCCTCATTTTTGCAGACTTACAAAGGAAAGTCAGGATGGGTTAATTCCATAGCCTGGGCCCCGAGAGCCTTGGAGAGCATTCCCACCATCCTGGAAAGTTTTCCAATGCCTCTACCAGAAAGGAAGAGCCATTGTGCACTGGTTGTTGCCTGCCTTGTGAAAGTAACTTAGACACACAGAGCAGCAGTTGCAAGCTTCACTGTACACAGGGAACTTCTCATGGACTGAAATCAGCGTTGTAAGATCTAAAAGATATTAAGTGCTAGACATTCATTTAGGTAGATCTTGATTTCAAAGAAACATTTGCATCTCCATTATTCAAGTCAAGATATGGGCCGCAATTATCAAGTGAGTTTATACCCGTGGCATTCTGGCAAAGAGCAAGCCCTTCCAGAAGGAAATGTTGTCTTTGAACTCAGACATCCTTGATGGCTTGGCAGGGCACCTTGGAAAGAAGACTCAGAAAGACTCGGGGGATGCAGGGAGCTCATAATGCAAGAGGCACTTAGATAAGAAAGAGACAGGGCATGGGCAGGTAGAAAAGCAGTCCGAGAAAGCAGGAATGAAGGAGTAAGCAGGAGGCCTGATGGCATTGCTTGATAGCTGCTCCTGGGCAAGCCCTAGGAAAAGCATGGTAAGACACTTGAAACTCAGCCTGCAAGGTAGATGGAAATGTTATGTGCTTTAATTGCTCTTGTAAAACTACAGAATGAGGTTAGCTCAACAGCTCAGCAGTGAAGAACACTGGCTGCTCTTCAGAGGACCCACATGCAGCTCCCAGCACCGCACAGAGCCTCAAAAACACCTGTAATTTCAGTTCCAGGGGGCTCTGATGCCATCTTCTGGCCTCCACAGGCACAGAATACACACACGTAAAAATGAATAACTCTTTTTTTTTAAACCTTCAAGGAAAATTTTTTGTATCTTGTCTATTTGTATGTTTTCTCTTTGAAATATTTATTCATGTGCTTTGCCTGATTTCTTATTAGTATATTTATGTTTTGCTGGCTTTTATTCATTGTCCTTTCTATTTTAAAGAAATATACATTACAAAGATGTTTCCATTTGTCATTTTTTCCACTTTTTTCATTGTATTCTTGCTGTGTCAAACTACCCAGCCAAAGGGTATTTCCTATTTCAATGACAGTTTCCCATATGGAATGTCTAGATTTTACACTATTAAACCAACCAGTTTATCTTATACTGTGTGTAGTCCTATGCCTGCTTAGAATGTTTATTCTCAAAGTATTACTTATACTTTAGTATGGTTATACTTTATGATTTACCCTTTTCCTGATACTGGGATACAGTTGTTAATTTTTCTAAGTGACTTGATAGATGTCTTAACACTATTTAACAAATAATAATATTGTAACTCCTCGCTGACTTCCCCACCACCTTTACAGTGAAAGAGAGCCCTGGGAATATCTGACTGTACTTTGTGACTTTACATTTTGTTCTATCGATTTTTCTATCTTTTCCTTGGGCCTATGCTATACTGTTTTAGTTGCAATAGTTTTATTATATATGCCTAGTCTGGTAAAATATAATTTAGAGGCTGAAGTGATGGTTCAGCAGTTAAAAGTATAGCTGCCTTTCCAGAGGACCCAGGTTTGGTTTCCAACACTGAAGGTTTGGTACCTTACAACCATCTCTAATTCTAAATCCAGGAGATCCAACATCCTCTTCTGGCTTAGTTGGGCACCAGTGCACATTAATAATAATAATAATAATAATAATAATAATAATAATAATAATAAAATTTTAAAAATATAATTTATAAAAAGCATGAAACTGCCAGGACCTTGTTCTATGCGAAGAGTTAGTTCTCAAAATTATAGTCACTCAAAGAGTTTGCTTCCTAGAAAACAAGCAGAAAGTGAAATTTGTCAACAAAAAAAGAATATTTAATAAGATTTACCCTGATCGGCTAGTGAGATGACTTAGTGGGTTAAGGGATTTGCTGCCAAATGTGGCTGAGTTCCACTCCAGGTCCCACATAGCTGAAAGACAGCAAAGATCCTTTCAAGTTGCCTCTGCCTCCAGATGTTCATGTAGCCTGTGCACACCAAGGACACACACCTGAGAGAGAGAGAGAGAGAGAGAGAGAGAGAGAGAGAGAGAGAGAGAGAGAATTTTAGAAATGTAATATCTACCCCCACTGATACCCAAGAGGTTAAACTGAGAACAATAAGGCAGAGATTTTGAAATTGATTAGGCAACAAAGCACCAGACCACAAGTACCAAGATCTGTAGAAGAAAAGACCCTGTGGGTTCAAGAGATCAGAAAAGCCTCTTAGAGGTAGACATAAGGACTGGTCACATGGACTTTTGATGGCCAAGAGGAGGAGGGGTTCCTTTCCCCTCGAAATCAACTGACTTGTTGCTAAGAACCAAAGCTGGCAGTTACTGAGTGCCTACTGTTTACCAAGTCCTGCTCTAAACCTGTGGCATGCATAAAACTCAGAACTTACTCAGACACTGAAGACAACGTTCAGCACACGTAACCTGGGTGTGCTGGTGTATGCCTGTGAGCCCGGCTCCTGGGTGGTACACACCAAAGCACACGAAGGTGCTGATTAGGCCATCCTCAGATGAGCTAACATCTAAGAGTTCAAAGCCAGCATGGGCCATCTAAGATTCTGCCTTTTCCACCTGGCCAGAGTACAGCCTATTGCCATCATCACAAGGGAGCTCCTTTCCCACAGGAGAAGCCAACAGTTCTTGTTCCTGTACACTGTTTGAGCCTCCAGTATAGTCTAGTCACCTGCATGACCCCTGCTCACCTAGGACGGGTGTGGCCCCTGTCTGACCTCATCCCAAGCTGGCAGCTGGTGAGACACTCACCCAGCCTCCCTCAGTCCAGCCTGCCTTACAAACAAACAAGGGAAGAGGATGCTACTCCTGCAGAGAGGCCCCAGAGGAGCAGGCTCTAAAAGTAAGGAGATAGGAGAAACAAATGCCAGCCTTTAAGTATTTTTGCCTTTAGTATTTCTGCCTTTAAGAAAGAAGCAGAGCCTGTGGCCTCCTGCCGTCCAGTGCCAGCAACTGCCTGAACAAAAGGCCCTCTGGCAGGCAGGGTCAGGAGACAACACAAAGCCCCATTGTTAGGCTACACCAGCAGTTTCCCAACTTTGCTTTTTAAGCCATACAACCATTTGTGACCTCTGAGCCATGCACTCTATGTCTGGAAAGGATTGCAGGTGGAGCCCGTCACCAGGAAGAAAACCATGGTGCTGAGAGTCTGTGGCAGGCAGACACCACACTGAGACAATGGTGTAAAATGTCAATTTTCCCATCGCTGCCCTTTGTTTCTTACAGAGGCCTTTGGAATCAGAACTAGGGTCCCTTCCCTGTGCCCTCCTCCCTCCTCTCCCTGTGCCCAACCAGTGGTAACTGATGCAGGGCTTTCCCTGGCTCCTGGCTGCATTTTAGAAGGGCCAAGCTGGGCCCCTTCCCTGGCTTTCACCTTTTTTCCGATTCTTCGCAGTCTGGTGCTATCCCTCTGACGTAAGACATGTCTGCCTCTGATCCACTATCTCTCCCTGACCAGAGGGAACAGGAGAAGGAAAGGGATAAAGGAAATGGTAAACATGACCCCAACTTGTCCTTGTCTCAAGAACAGGTTCAGAAAGCAGATCCGAGCAAGAGCAGGACATCTGCCCTCTCAGTCTTGTCCCCGCTTGATGGCCTTGACATTCCCCACCGCGCAGAGACTTAATGAATCCGTGAACCTGGTTAAAGTTGGGGAAGAGTTATGCTGGGTATTGTTCTAAACTTCCAGCCCCAGAATTCATCCGCTGGGGTAGAAAGCAACATAAGATAAAGGCTTTATCACATGGGAATCTCAGGTCCTTTCAAAATAGAATTGAATCCAAGTTCAAGACACATGAATCTCCACAAATTCAAGGACCCAAGTGAGAAGTTCAGGTCTCCTTGCAGGGCTGGCCAGCCCTGTGCCATTTTGAACTTGACTGGACTCCCACCTCACCTGCTTTCTCGTCTGGACTCATGGCTAAGCGCATCCCACAAAGCTCTTAGATGCTTCCTTCCTTGTGGAGCTAATGACCCAACGGATGAATTAGATTCCAGACCATGGCCTGAGAGACTGACAGGAGCCAACCTTGAAGCCCTGACCTCCAAATGACCACCCTGCATGGAAGCTGGTTTATTTTCAATGTAATCTGAAGCCTCGCCTAATGTGGCAGCTATTTCATGCAGCAACTGCAAGAGGCTAGCGGCAAGCCAGGGTGGGTACAATCATTCTGTACCCAGAGCTGGAATCCATGGTCTACAGAGAGATGGTCCTCGGAAGCAAGAGCTGGTCCAACCTGCCTGTGTCTGTCATGGGGCTAACTGATGTCCTGGGGCTAAGCTTTTGCCTGTCTCTTTACTCATGAGGATGGGCCTAGGACTGAGGACAGAGGCTTCAAACATTTTCTGAAGGGTTCTGTTTGTTAAGAGCTTCACAGATCTTATGTCCCTTCTCCACTCATTTTCTTCTGAGAGGACAGAAAGGGAACAGCAGACAAACTTGCCCCCTGGCTGGAATCTCTGAAGATACCATTGGCAGCCAGGCTCAGCCTAGCATCGGCTGACATGACTAAATGGTTCCTTTGTGCTGACCTCATTTGAACATTTCATCACAGTTCAGAGGAATGTGTCGGCAGATCTAACTTCCACCAGAAATGAAGAGGAGCTGTCCCCGGATTACACATCTAGAAAGAACACCTGGTCCTAATCCTTCTCGCTTGCCAGGACTCCCAACTTCTCAAATCACTTTACAAAGACAGGCATCCCCAGGCCTTCACTTGTTTTCACCCCTCCATCCCAAAGTTCTAGAGGCTTCAGGACAGCTGCTGTGGTCACTGGAAGAAAGGTCTGCTACTCAGATAGAGGAGGCCAGAAGGCAGACACTGGCTGCTCCCCACCCTTATGACAGATAACCCTGCCCGCAGGATGTGATCACCAACCCACTTGAGCCTGGGCTGCTGTTTCCAGAAAGCCCCAATTCCACATTGGCTATGGCAGAGTGGGCAAACTGTACAAGAAGCTGAGGGCAAAAGGGAGAAGAATTTTGGTCAGGAAGCCCCCACATCCCTTGTAGCCTTCCTGAGTGGTGCACTGAGCCTGCTTCTACAGTCTCCCAGCTTCCCTAGGCTTCCTGCACTTCAGGCGGAACCTTAAAATCTACAGTCTGCAAAACTTGGATGCACTTTACAGCAAGACAGTTCGGGCAGCTGCCCCTCACTTGCGCCTCTGTTAAGTTAAATACCCAAAGCCAGGTAGGAATGAGACACGGTCTGGGCTGGGCTTTCTGGGGGGAGGCGTGGCCGGTGGGCGAGGCTAAATGTAAGAGGTAAGGCTTGGGTGGGGAGTGAACTTCCCCGCCTGGAGCAGTCTCTCCTTGCTCTGCAAGCCCTGAGTCTCCTGACTGCATTCAGCTTCTTTGAGCACGTTTTGTCTTCAAATCTATTCCGCATGTAATTGCACGTTCCTTGGTGCAATTCTTTAAAAAAAAAAAAATCTATAATTTAAGAAGGGTCTCCAGTCTCGGACTGGAACCTCTAAAGTACTTCTCAGGAGGCAGCGAATGACTCCCCTTTGATTACCATGTGATTAGTTTGTTCAATGGACGGCCTTTCTTCTCTGAGGTCTTCGTGGTGTCTTCTGTCTATGCACTTCTTAAGAATTTAAATGAGCCATTTTATTTCTTCCTCCAAGCCCAGAATCTACACGCCCGGTCCCACCCTTCGGCCTCCCCTTTTAGCGCGCCTAATAAACAGGAGCACAGTTTCCGAGGGCCCCCTCTAATGGGGAATTTTATGTTGTTTGTTGTGCTTCCCACAAGACCGAAGGCTGCTAAAGATTGAGAGACAGTGACATAAATGTCAGGGAAACGCCTCGGTAGTGTCAAGCCTAATTAGACGCTCGCACTTGGGAGACAACTAGAGAGCCCATAAAACTGCGCGCGCACCCTCTCTCAGCGCACACCCGGAGCCTGGCAGATGGGGCAGGGCAGCCGAGAAGGCCAGGGAACACAGGGACAGGGGAGGGAGAACAGCTTCTCAGGGATGCTGAGCTACAGTTTAGTGCGCCCTCTTGTTCCCTGTAGGTCACTCTGGTCCTGGAAGTACCCACAGGCAACTCTTTTTTATGCATCAGGAGCTGTAGGCATAGTGCCTAGGGGCTGTGGACTTGTCAAAGGCCAGGAGAATGTTTGAGATGAAAAATAAATTTTGGGGGCTGTAAATTGCAAAGCAGAGACTGTGAAAGCAAAATGATAATTGATACAATAATTAAAGCAGCAAATTAAAAAAATTATTTTACCGCAAAAATGTGTGTGTGTGTGTGTGTGTGTGTGTGTGTGTGTGTGTGTGTACATATGTGCTAACTGGGTATCTTTTATCTTCCATGCTTAAAACCAGATGAGTTTCAGGCCTCAGATGGTTTTGGATTTGGGTGTATTGCATATACATAATGAGATGTAGGGGAACAGAACTCAAGTCTAAGCCTGGAATCCTCTATGTGTTGGGGTGCCCCTTGAGCAAATCCCCTGAAGGTAGTTTTATAGAATATTTTATAGCATACCAACACCTTGACAACTACTTGTCACGTGAGGTGAAGCATGGAATTTTCCACCCCTAGCATCATGTCAACACACAAAGTTTCAGACTCTGAAGCAGTTTGGGTTTCAGATTTTTCAAATTAGAGACGTTCAGCCCGTGATGAACACACACACATTTTAAAGAATAGTATGATGTAGAAGAATTTCCAGAGTGAATGTGTCTGTAGCCTTAAAGTGGCCATGGCTAATGTTACAATTTGTTGTAATAATACAAGATGCCCATGCTCCTTCATGGGTTGATTGTAGAAAACATGGCACATGGCTAGTACTGAAGTCCTTCTACATCTACCATGTGCACGGGCCAAGTGGGCAAGCTGGCATCATCTTTAGAGCTACTAAAACTCATTGGAGGAGACTTGATTTAGCTTCAAAAAATAATTCACTTATTCGTTCAGTAACTATTGAGCATCTATTGTATGCAATATTCTTATCAAAATGATGAGTAAAGGATACAAAAATCCTTGTCCCGGAAGGGCTTAGAGGCCCTGGGAACATTGTCCTAATGAGGGTTACTAAGTTTACTCTGTCTGATGGTTGAGGGAGAAGGGTATATATGATTTAACTACAATGGATGATCTTGAAGAATCACTAAAATATTAACATAAAAGATTTCTTTTAAAGCAGATCGGACCATGCAAAGTAAGCATTTTAATAGAGTGGAGTGAGAAGAGAGAATAGAGCTGCTTGGCTGTCAAGGACAGCCTGGTATGGGAGGGAGTGTGGGAGGTGGGTCTAGTTATTCCTTGCCCCAGTCTGCAGCCTGTGATCCTTCGCAGATGTGTGCAGAGAAAGAAAAGGCCTGTTTTTGCCCAGAGGGAGATAATATACACATGGATGAGACAGTGTGTGTGAGAAGGCACGTTGTAAACTCTCAAGTGCAATGTGAATTATATGTCTTATTATGGACATGACACATTCTGTTTATGTACCTGACAGACATGCTGAAGACATTGTGGAGAAAGCCATGTTCAATCACTTTCTACTCTCCTTTTTACCCAGATAGTTTTCTGCTAAGTTGAGCCAGCTTGAACATAAATGTCCCAAATTCTTTTTGGTCACATGTTTGAATCCCACTGAGGGGTTGAGAAGAGTAACTGCCTTAAAAATAGCATTCAGAGAAAGACGGAAACATTTTGGGACCTTCTGAAAAGGACTTCTGTTGCCACAGGAGGAAGGGAGTCTGTGTGGACAAAAGCATACCTTCTATAAAGAATATTCAAGCATGGCTTCAAGGCACAAGCCAACGACCAAATCCCCCAAATCTTGTGGACAGCTCTGGTAAATCTAAGCAAGCCATCTGGTCAGTTCCCCCTTAGTGTCGTAGCAAGTTTATGTGTTTAGAAGAGTTTCAGCTCTGTGTTAACTTATGATTCAAAATAAGCCTAGCATGTAAATAAAATAATTACCATTAATCCCCATTTGACAGATGTGGACACAGAGATAAAGCAGACTTAAGTGGGCTGCCCAAGGACTTGGTGACTGTCCATAATGAAGGAATCTCAGTTTTCCTAGCAGACTTCAGAATTCCTTTCTTCCCCTGGTGCGAGCCCACCGAAGACTAAGCATCTTTCAGATGACAAGAATCACTCTGTGGTAAATCCACACCATTAGCTTTCCTATGACGTTTCCTTTAACACCAATTGCCCAAGAAATTCTTCCCTGGGCCCTGCCTGCCTTCTCTCATCAAGTACATAGTTAAAAACACAAATACCTCAGGCACACACTGCTCAAGGGCATCCCTTCTAGGTTTGCCAGGCTTAGCAAATAAAAACAGGAGACATTGTTAGATCTCAGTTTTATGTAGACAAACAGATCATTATTTGGTATAAGTATGTCTCTGACAATATTTTGGTTGTAAGATTTCATTGTTTAAGCATGGGGAGATAGCTCAATGGAATGGCAGTTCCCCAGCCTGCACAGGCCCTAGGCTCAGTACCCAGCGCTACAAATGAAACAGTGTTTGTCCATCTGTCTGTCTGTCATATTGCATAAAATGATTTGTACAAATCTATAAGCCAAAAGCCCAATATTCTTTCCCAGGCCTCAACATATGTTGGTGCTGCTCACATCCACTCTCAAAATGAGAAATCTGAATTTACTTAATTGTCAGAGACTCTGAGTGGTGGAGAAAAATCAAGAAAATGTCTCTAACTCCCATGGGATTACACTTGGAATAATCAAAAAAAGACTCTTATCTACATAACTCATGGAAAACTCAGAGTGCTCAACTGGGAAGACTATAGCTACTGCACCCAAGAGGCTGCTGTGTTCAGTGTTACTCCCTGCGGTAGTGACTAGTCGTTTCTTAACATGGTTCTTGGTGCTACCACCCCACCACCACCACCACCCCTAACCCCACCCCATCCCTGGCTCCTGCACCTTTGTGAGTTCTCTCACAACCTCACAGATGGCAACTTTGTTGCCCATGGTAAACTCAATCCATATTTGTAGACAAGGCAGAAACCAGATATCCAATAATTGAGCTCAAGTTGAATAAAAATGCAGTCACACACACACACACACACACACACACACACACACACCCCAAAAGAAAGAAGGGAAGGATGGAGAAGAACATTGATGCTTTATTTAGGGCGTGGAAACTGGTAAAGGGGAACAAACACCACAAAAGATGAAGTCTTGACCAGGCAAATGCAAGCTTCTCTCTCACCCCTGAGAGGAGAAGCCTTCCCCATCCCATCCATCCCAAGAGTAAGGAGAGGAGCTAGTCCCAGAGGGTCAGAGGCACAGACAGTCTGCACTGCTCAATGTTCTAGAGAGGGTTAGGAGTAGCTGCACAAGGCAGGATCCTCCCAGAGGAGTCCATCAAAGAAAGAAGCCAGGGTTTTCTGTGTCTTCATGGGGCTGTTTGTTTGTTTGTTTGATCTATATGATACTGGGTTTGTAAATAAGGAGAACATTTGATTTCTTCACGGCTGGTATTTAACTTAATACATTTAGTGTCATACACTTACAGGACCTACCATCATCCCGTGAAAAAAGAGTTTGAGGGTGAAGGGAGAAAGGCAGGAGACTATCTGGGGATCAGTTTGGGGACCTCCTTTACCCAGCTTATAATTTTGGTAAAACTACTGACAATGTGAGCTAAGCCCAGCCAGGCAGAGTGCGAGCAAGACACCAGTGTGAGCATGGCCTCAGGCAAAGACACTCTGAGCATGGGATGAAAACCCACACTGGCTCTGCAAGCTTGGGCCAGCCTCTTTCCACGGGTCACCTGGATGTGCTGGCCCTCAGGAATTGGAGTCCAGATGGGAAGGCAGACATTCAGAGACAATTAGCCCACTGTATAGTAAGGAAGCAGACTGGCCAGTTGGCCAAATGTAGGCACACGGAATCTCAGCAAAATAGCAGCAATAATGGGAGAGAGGGAATAACAAGGGAGAGAGATAAAGACAGAATTGAAGCATTTTGACTTGAGCTATTTCTCCAAAAAAAATGCAAAAGAAAGCAAATCTGAGTTTTGTTGAATTTCTTCAGATCATATGGGTGAAAACATGAATTCTAAACCAATTATGCCAACATCTGATGCTCTGCTCTGCTGTTTAACCAGTTCTGTCACCTTGGAAAGGTTAGTGGGCCTTCTAGAGCCTTGACTTTCTCATCTGTATAATGAGACTTGGATATTGTGCAATTTTGTGAAAACCAAATGATTTTCAATAAAACTAAAGCACCAGACCCTGGAACATAACAAATAATCAGGCTGCAGCTCTTATTACTACTACATGTCTAGCTGGACATTACTTTCGTTTGCTTATTTTACCTTTGAGGGTATACAGGGGGCATGTGGGGATATGAAGAGGAGCAACAACTTCAATTCCAAGAATTAAGCTCAGGTTCTCAGACCTGGGGTCAAGTGTCATTACCCATTGAGCCATCTTGCTGTCCCCAGAAACTGTTTCTATTTTAGACTGCAGGTAGAAAGAACGACACTTTAATTCAGGGGTTGGAGTCTCTACAGCTCTTACTGCCACCCTTGTTAAGGTCTGTGGGAGTAGGATGTCTGGGCCAGTGTAGCAAGATGCCCCTTGAGGAGCCTCACACAGCCTACAGGAGGGGGCAGTGGAGATGCTTCCCCTGGGAAATTCTGAAGGCAGTACAGAAATGCTGTCCAGTTAAGGACATGTGAGACAGAAGTAAAAGCTAGAGGCAGGAGAGGGACTGAGCCAACACAGGATGAGGATCCACGGTAAGAATGGGAACGTATGGCCAGGCGAAGCATGCTGCTTACAGCCAGAGCCAGAAGCTCCAGACTGGATCCAAGCAGCAGCCTCTCCACGAGGGCCTCTCTCCAGCCTCCATGCAGGTCTTCCTGATGGTGGGCGCTGGCAGCATTCAGGAGCTGCTGGGTTGTAAAGGCGTGTGGAATTTTACTTCCTCCTCTTGGGCTGGTCTGAATCACTACAGAGTTGGCGATTCCGTATGTTGAGAGCGACCCACAGGGAGAGGCATATGTGAGGAGGCCAGAGAAGCCTGGAAGGAAGCTATGGCCTCCATGCGAACTGAGTCGTCAGGGCTAAGTATAACTGCTAGTAGGCAATTGGATACATAGAGGATAAAACTATAGCAGCGGCAGCCATCCCTTACACAGAACTCTCCGGAGGGATGCTCCCCTCCATGTGGCTCATGTTGTTTCTATGAGAGGAGAGACATGTATGGCAAGTGTTCCCTTTGCTGAGCACCCTCCACGGGTCAGCTCAAGCCCTCCAGAACCCTGAGAAGAGATTTCTATCAGCAACCCATCTTACAGCTAAGAACACTGAGGGTTTGAGCTAAAGATTCAGCAACATAGCCAGTGTCTCACAGCTAGTTCACAGCAAATCTTGGTCACATGGTCTTGCGTCTCCTCTGAGGAGTAAAGAAACTTTAGGGTTTAAATGGGACAAAGGTTATGCACAAGGTGACAAAACCAGGAGGTCGTGAAGCCAACTCCAGCACCAAACAGGCCACACCAGGTACCCAATGCTTTTTGCACCAGCTGGTGGAGTCGGGCTTAGTAATATGTTATTTGCAAAGGGCAAGAATGAGAAGATTATAGGGGTAGACTCAATGGGTAGCCATGCTCAAACTTACCTGCAAGGAAGAACTGCTGATTTCTTTGTGCAACCTCTAATAGTAAGACAGATCCTATGAGCAGCTGCTGCTGCTCTAGAGACTGAGTGCTGTGTGGGACTTTATCAGCAGGGACAGAAAAACCCCAGAGACCTTCATGGCCTTCTGAAGGGCAGCTTTGGTGTGGGACCTTATTTTTATTTTGTAGATTAAGACAGAAGAGCTAGAACTGAAGTTGTGTTTCTGTTAATACAGCCAAGTTGCTATGAGGGCCAAGCCCCATGCAAAGCACCCAGCACCCAGTGGGGAGCAAAGCAGATGTGAGACTCAGATCTCAATGCTCAGATGCTTATACCCAGTACTGAGGTGTGGGCAATGCTACCTGAAAGCTCCCCACTAAGGAATAGACATAGGAGATTCTAACTGAATCATATGGATGGAAAAGCTGCCATCATTCTGGCCATTGGTTATCTTGGATGTTGGTTAAGGGGAGGCCCTCTAGGCCTCTCTGGCTTAGGTATAGAAATGCAACAGAGTGAATAAAGAAAGCACTCCTTCCACAAATCTCAAGCTTGAAGCTGAAGCTGTATAATTCATCCTTTTTATACCCCAAAAGATACTTACCCAGGCTGATCTTGTCCAAGTACCATGAATGACACGACGTGTAGCCCAAGCCTCAGGAACTTGATGTCCAAACCCTATGCCATGTTCCACAGGATGAAATAGATAGAGGATGCCCTCAGAGCTTCAGTTTCTTTGTCCAGGGCTGGTGCAGGAGCAGTTTCAGAAACGCAAACCTGGCATCCCATACACAGGATGAGGAGTTGTGAATGTGCCAAGGCCCCAAGCTCTCCGGCTGCTCAGGACCTACTGCTTCTGTCCGTCTGTCTGTTCAAGGGAAGCCAGCCATTGCCTGAAATTCTCCATGTTTCTCATTCTAATCAGGTAGAGAAGGGAATTTTCATTTGGAAGAAGGTAGATTTCCCAAGCACAGAGGTATCCCAGAAAGGCTATCTGGAAAATCAAGGCAAAGAGGTAGGGCTTCGAGTTATCCAGTCTCGGAGAATCTGTTCGTTTATTTTGTACTTTTCAATTAATTTATTTCTTAGAGACAGAAAATGAAAGCCCAGTATTCCTACTCCTTTGCTAGTTTTGCAAATAACTTTCACTCATTGACTTCCACCTCCAAGAGGGCTGAAGAACCTCTCCATCCTGCAAGGCAGTCTACTCCCTGTCCACTCCCAGAGGATGGATTGGAGTTGGAGGCTGGGGGGAGGGGAGTTAATGATGTCTTTTCTTTTCTGTTCTTTTGTTCATTTTTTATCTTTCTCACACCATTCAGCACCAACATGAGCCTGACCATTTACAGATGAAACTCTGCCCTCACCAGAACAAAATATTTGCCAAAAGTCTTTAATGAACTGAAAACATTAATTTGAAAAGCCTCTTGTGTGGAAAGAATGAGGCTTGGTGAGAAGAGGAAATGACACACAACCTGAAGACTGGCAGGCCGTGGCTCTGGCTCTCCAGGAAAGATGAAGAGAGGGCTATGGCAGGTTGTGGTCTAGAGCCAGCCCTGCTTGCTCTGAGCATGGCGCCCGCCATCTGAGCTTCCTTCTCTGAGTTCCTTTGTTAGCTGCTGCACAGGGTCCCCCCAGCTAAAAACATCCACCAGTCCCCAAGCCCAACTTGAAGTCCTTCCCCATGACCATAAATCCCAGCAAACGTCCCGCTGGCATTATTTCAAAGATGACCCCTGCCAGAGTGACATTCATATTAACAGCCAAGTCTCACCAGAACTGCCACTTTTTAAAATCAAGGTGTTATTCCGCCCCCACCTTCAGTGCCACCCAAATCGACATGAGGAGACAATGTGAAAGTTACAGGCTCTTATAAGACTGCAGATTATAAGTCACTGGGCAGATATAATTACAGGAATTGCTCTCCCTAGAAGAAGTGATATTTATTTCAGCAGTTCTGACCCTTCACAGGGATCTTGCTGCTCCCCCCTCACACACACACACACACACACTTTCCTCTCCATACCCCCAAAGGGCTTTCCTAACTGAAAGTGAAGCTTAGCCAAGTCTTCATACTCTCGGCCAGCTGCCAGGAAAAGTGTAAATTTTCGTGAGCCTGGCCTGTTTTGCCAGAAGTCTGCGATGTGTCTGGACACGAACGGTTGTTCCCTTTCTGTGAGGCCGGGTGCGAGTGCCAGGGAGTTCTAGAAGCAGTGCATGGAAGGAGAAAGAATGACCGGGCAAATGGGCAAACGCAGCTTGTCAGTCTCCCTACTGGCCTGGGGGGGGGGGGGCGGGGGACAAGTATGCCCATCTCCTTAAGACTCAGTATTCCAATTCTGTGCTGTTAACTTTGTTCTCCCAGGTGACTGTCTCCTGAAACTTCACCTTTCCTAGTGGAAACTAAGCCACTTAAGACTGGTGGGGGGTGGGGGAGGGGCAGTGTCTTAAGCACTGGCTTAGCTAACTAGATTTAACCCTTGGTGCACTTGCAAGCTTGGCAGAGATGCCAGCAAAATGAAATATTCTGAAGCAAGTGGAAAGAAAGGACTTTTAAAAAGATGTTGGACAAAGATAAACAAGTTCGGGACATTATTAAACGATCTCCCAAACACTGAAGGAAACAACCTTGTTACTCTAGAGTGGGTGGACTTAAGAGCTGGGGTCAAGCAGCCCCATGGGAGTTTCCTGGAGTTTGTTTTCTGTTGCTCACAATATATGCTGGGTGAGTTTCTCTGACTGCTAAGATGTCTGTGGTCTGTCTCCAAGTTCTTGAGCTTTTGTTTCATCCTTACTGAAGAAGGCAATAAACTTTCATGTGGAGGATGCAATCAATCATTTGGGGGCCAGGTGTAACTAGCTTGATGCCTCGTGGAGAAGGCAAAGCCAATGAGAGAGTGTGTTCTCCAAGTGATTGGCAAGCGTTGTTAGGCCTCACTCCCGCCCTGTCCCTTCGTGCCCCTGGAAAGCAGGAGACCTGGCCTTGTGCACCAGAGGAATGGAGGAACAGACAGCCACTGCTAAAGAATTCTATCAAACTGGGGGTGTCTAGAATGGGGCAGGGAAGACTTGTAGAGAAGCTCCGGGAAGGCAGGTGGACCGAGGAACCCAGGTGTTCTCTAATCGCGCAGAAGATTCAACAGTGAGACAGCAATTGTTTCAGCTCACAGACCCACTGCCAGTGTCCCAGCTATTGTTGCTAAAGTGAAGCCCTTTGTAATTGGAATAGGGGCCTTGCTATTTATCTTTCCCGTCAATTAAACTGTGGGTATGATATGAAGGTTTTCTAGGGTAAAAGTGTAGTCGAAGCATAAGGAATTTTTGCAGTTTTAAAATGTAGAATTCCAGGAGAAATTGTTGCTGTGAGGGAGGGAACCAAAAAGCAACTAAGAGGTAAAGAGAGGAGAAGGAGGGGCAATATCCTCCTGACAAGCCCCATCCCAGTGAGTTATGCTTCCCACCCAATCGTAAGAGGATTAGAAATGGGCAGATAAGGTACAGCAAGATAAACGGACCGCCGGAGAATGGGAGAGGCCAAGGGAGAAGAAAGGAAAATGAAGTCAAGGAAAAATGTCAGCCAAGGGTCTGGCTTGAGACTCGGACTATATGTTTGAAATCACTCTGCTGTGTATGAAAAGGAAATAGAAAAGATGGATTAGAGGTACACAGGTCTCCCTTGTTCTCTGGCAAAGAAGATTCCAGAATAAACTATGTCACTGCTACCTTGGAATTCATTATGTAATTCTTAAAGTCACAGCGCACCTCTAACATGGGAAAGCGGCACGTCTGTGTTGGGAGGTAAAAGGTACCCAACAGTCTCTGAGGCTCAGGAAGAGTCATTTCATTTCAAAGACAGTGAGAAAGTCAGTCAGAAAGGAAAGAAAATGTTATGTACGTACACACACACACACACACACACACACACACACACAGGACAGGAAATCTTGGATGTCACTAATTCCTAACAACATAAAGCCTATTTTTAAATTACAGAAGTTTAAAATTGTGCTTGTTTGTTATGCATTTTGCTCAGTTTGTTTAATGGGGAAGTTGAGAGTCACTGGCACTCTCTCTGTTTATTTTTTAAAACTCTACCTTAGTGACTGTTATTCTTAGCAACTTGTGGAGCCTACAAGTAATGCCAGGGCCCCTTTGCTGTCTCACATCAGGAAGGTCCTGAGCTGTGCAAAGTTGCACCCAGCTGACATGAGGTTATGGCTCAGTTGCCCATGGTAGGGGACAGACTAAACAAAGAATCAGCAGCCTTTTGTATTTAAATAGGCAGTTGGTCATTACATACAGTGATGACCAAGCATGTCATATCTTTGACCATATTTACCCCTGTCACTCCACTGGCTTTGGACAAAAATGCTATATCCTCGCTAGTTAAAATTGCTATGGTGGTGAAACATCATAACCAAAAGTTGGGTCATTTGAATTATACTTCCATATTGTAATCCATCCCTGAAAAGAGTCAGGACAGGAACTCAAGCAGGGCTGGAACCTAAAGGCAGGAGCTGATGCAGATGCCACAGATGGGTTCTGCTTACTGACTTGTTCATCATTTCTTGTTCAGCCTGCTTTCGTGAAGAACCAAGGACCACCAACCCAAGGATAGCACCACCTACAGTGTGGTGGCCCTGGCTCCACCCCACATCAATCACTAATTAAGAAAATGCCTTATTATAGCCAGATCTTATGGAGGCATTGCCTCAGTTGAAGTTCCCTCCTTTCTAATGATTCTAGCTTGTGTCAAGTTGACATGAAACTAGCCACCACGTGCCAGAAGCATACACCATGGAAAAGCCTCCCTCTTCAGCAGAGAACACTGGGGAAACTGGATGCCCTGTGGACCCCTACACCTCACTTGGCTCAAAAATAAAGTCAAAATGGGTTGATGACCAGTTCTGTTTCTTAAAGGGCCAGCATCACACCAAGAACTACCTTCTTACTGTCTTAAACAATCCCCACACACTCCCAAGGTCAATGAGACTTCTGACGCTTTACAAAGAACGAAGCCAAGGAATCACTTGGAAGTGATTAAACCTTAACACACAGTTAAGAAGCTGGGCAGGCTCAGAGAACAGCTGAGAACGCCTCCTGCTACCTGGATAGTCAGGCTCAGAAGCTGGGACAGGTCCTGGTCAGGTACGCAGAATATTCAAAAGAAAAGCCACACTTTGCAGAACACGGGAGGGAAACCGGTTTTTCTGTCTTTGGGTCATTCTTGTGTCTCCCCAGCCATCTGCAGGGGTAGAACTTGATTTCATTAAACATGATATTTTTGTCAGATCTCTTATGCTTTCTTTGTTTTGTTTTCTCTCACTTTCAATTAAAGGATTTTTTTTCCTCCCTCCTAGAAATTCTTTGGGGATTTGAAACCCACTTCAAGGAAGAATTGTTTTTAAAGGAAATCTTACAGTATTAGTCACCAGGAAGGGTGTAAAGACAATGGGCTGTGAACTGAGATCAGCTTCATCCCCAGGAGCAGAGAGTGGTCTCCGGCAAACTCAGCTCTGAGCTCCAGCAGGGAAGCAGCCAAACTGGTTTCTTTTTCTTAAAATGCAGTAATGGTAATTAAAAATAAAAAATAAATTCTTCAAATTGAATTCCAATGGTTACAACCAAATAAAGAAATGGGATGAGACTTCAAGTAAAACCCAAGATGCTCAGTCAGAGGGTAACATTTAGCTATGAAGAAATTAAAATGCAAGCCGGAAGTAAAATCAAAATCAGAGAAGAGCAGATGTGGCATGAGCCAGCACACAAAACCAGCAGGGAAGCCACAGTGACTGATGGACTGGGGACCAAGACCAGGCAGGGTAGGGTGTACTTGAGTGTCTCCCCATCTTGAAATCAGTGGAATGGTCACATGTGGTGTCTGCCATTTGTATATGGCTGTCTTCCTAGGCAGTCTTGATGACATAACCTCCTCTCCTCACAACCTTGGTCACAAAGCCCCTTTTTTGTACATTAAGACATCAATCAAGCAGTTCAACTTGGCGCACTTGGAACTTGTTTTTCCTCTCACACCTGCCCACAGAGCAAAGGCTCTGCTTTACCACGCGTCCAGTCCCCTTTGCTCTGTTTGCATTAGATAGGAGCCATGGCAGAGCAGGCCCAGAAACAGCTTTGGTGCTGAAGCCCATCCCCACAGGTGTAACTCACTGAGCTCTGCTGGCCTGGCACAGCTGCCTGCTCCTGTGCCTTTGTGACTCTTGCTAAAATGCTTGGCTGACTTGCTCTCTGCAGTTGCCTTTAGTAGTCTCCTGTTCCTTCATTCATAAAGAAGTCCTAGCTTGCTCAGGGTAAAAAACTTCAAGGGGTTTTACTTTTCTGAGGTATTTACAGGATCCACAGCTGAGAACCTCCAGGAGTGTTAGCAGAGACTGCAGAAAGCCAGCTGTCCTTTGCCAAGCCCAAGTTCTAGCCCAGGAATGAAGCACATTCATATTCCTGGGGAAGAGAAACCCAAGTCTTCACCCTGAGGCAGTATCCACCCTCGCTACACCCTTCACAAAGCTCATTTTCATTTATTTTTCCTAAGGCACAATAAAAATTTTAAAAGCATTATTATTTGTGAGTTCAGCTTCCTGCTCCGGCAATGTGCTTTGTTCTCCATATCCCAGATCGAAACCCTCCAGGCAGCTTTCCCTTGCTTTTCAGCCCAAGGCCCCATCTCTCTGCCCTTCTGTGTACACAGCTCTGAGCCTCATCTGCAGACACCTTGGGCACAAGCTCAAAGGAGCACTTCTCTTAAGTGTTTCACAGGTGGACATCTTGTCAACCTAAGGAGATTACAAATTCCTCCAAGCCTGGGACCTTGTCTCCTGTTATTCTAGAAACTTCTGAAGTGCTTAACACTTTACTAGGCATCAAGCAAATGTCTGTTAGAATGTCTTCAGGTGTCATTACTTACGAAACGCAAGAAGCATCAGCTACCTTCTAAGTCACATGCCCGCTTTTCCTTCGGAGGGCACCACTAGCCCCTTACCATACAATTCAACCAAAATGTTCTCTGGTCAAACAGAGTCCAAATTAGAAGTGTGGAGTCTTGCCGGGCGTGGTGGCGCACGCCTTTAATCCCAGCACTCGGGAGGCAGAGGCAGGGGGATTTCTGAGTTCGAGGCCAGCCTGGTCTACAAAGTGAGCTCCAGGACAGCCAGGGCTATACAGAGAAACCCTGTCTCGAAAAAAAAAAGAAATGTGGAGTCTTATTTCCATGGACCACAGAGGCCAGCTCAGCCCCACATCTCTGTCCTGTATGCTCCAAAGGCAAGCACATCAACCCATCTTTCCTTTTCTGACAACTGAGCCACATTCCAATTGTCTAGAAAGATCCTTTCCTGGCACCCAGCGGTTATGATGAGGAGCTCATTTCTCTGGCCACAGTGACTGTCCCATTACCCACGAGGATGACCGGTGCATCCCTCTGCTCACACTGATGGGCTCAGGGATAAACTGGCCAAAGAGTCTCCTGTCATAAGGCTGTACATGTGAAAGCCGGAAACTGCCTGTTTCCCTCCGGAGAAGGAGCTCAGCTGAGGTTAGAGCAGGCAAACAGGAGGTGAAGCCGGTGAGAGCTGACCACACTGGCCCTCGTGGAGGGCATCCCTTTTACTGTTCAGCCAGAGAATGGGCAACAGGATTCTTGAGTCCTCTCTGTTTTTTAAATCAGGGTTCAATCACCTTTCCCCCAAATGTCTTCCAAATGCACACAGAGAAAAACACACCTCTCAGGAGAGGTATGTATGTTTGTGCCAAGAATGAGGACAGAGTGGGCCATCTTGGAGGTAATACGGTGACGAGAACTGAGGCACAGGTGGTATGGGACCTCTGGTGGCCATGAATGAGCACAGGAAAGGTAGAGCAAGAAATGCACAGGTGTTCCATCTGTGGTTTGCAGCCATGATGAGAGCTCTAAAAGAAACATGAGAGTTTCTAAAAGAAGCATGGCTTCCATCCATCAGCTGGCCACAGGTGCTGATGGCAGAAGGGTCTTCCTGGACCTCTGGCTGGACCTTGGAGGGAGCAACTGGTCTGGTGTGCAGGTGGAGTGCATTCTTAGTAGAATTTGCGTACCATTGCAAAATGACAGCAAAGAAAATGCAGTGCGTTAGCAGCCCCGTCAGAAAGCCCAAGCCTATGCGCTCACTGGACGTTTCCTGCTTCGTCTCTGTCTCCTCACCTGGGTACATGGCTGACGCTGTGCCTGGCTGCCTCCATCCATCCAGGGATAGAGGAGAGGGACATGGGTACAAGTTATCCCCATGCATAGTGTGTGGAGCTTGCACACATGTGATCTCAAAGTCCTCAGCACTCAGCCGGGCCGACATACACAGACTGAGCAGGAAAAACTCAACTGTTTACCCAAATGCACGAGTGCCTGCTTTGCCTATGGCAGCAATGTGTGTGCTTTGGATGCTGTACTGTCTGCTCTGGACATAGAACTAGAAGATTTAGGAATCAGAAAATATTTGGGACATACTATACATATATATTTCACAACTATTTTTTGTCTGTCTAAAATGCAAACGCAGTGCTGTGACCTGAGTCTTATATTACTGACCCAACCTGGAGATCAAATTTGTGAATGTATTTCAAAGAAAGCCAGGCATTCACTTACATGAGGAATTTAAAATTCTCAAAGGCATAAAGATGGAGAGCAGGATGATGGTTAGCAGGGGCCAGGAGGAATGAGGAGGGGAGTATTGATCCAAAGGCTCACAGTTCAGACACGCATGCACGCATGCGTGGAAAAGACGTCTGAGAGGTCCATTGCACAACACCTAGGGTTAGCAGCGCTGTATTAGAAATATAGCGTGTGTAGTGGTGCGTAGTGGGTCTTTAATCCCAGCACGTGGGAGGCAGAGATAAGCAGATCTCTGTGAAGCCAGCCTGGTCTACAGAGTGAGTTTCAGAACAGCCAGTGCTACACCGTGAGGGCCTGTCTGAAAAGGAGATGGGAGAAGCAGATCCTCCTATCATCAAGAATAGGGGTGACTTGCAGAGGTGCTAAAGTGTCTAGCACTGTGCCTGGTGAATCCCTCATACATGTGTGTGTACATTCACACACAACGAGAAGACATAAAAATTATATTAACTAACCTCTTTATGGTGTCTTTACCACCAAAAGATCTCCCTCCCAGTAGTCAGAGAGTCTTCTCTAGAACTCTTCCCCCCACCACTCCATCTAATGTCTGGTTTTCCACTGTGGGGAACTTGCTTAGATTAGATTCTGAAGAACGTGACCTGCTGCAAGGCTTCTCTTTGTAACTGAAGAGAGATCTCATGTAAGTATGAGCACACAGTGCAACTGTTCCCTCTTACTGGACATCATCCTCTATGCACCGTGCTAGCCTCCTTCCCACAGTTCACTCTCATAGGCATCTGCAATGGTCCAGGCAACTGGAAATAACACCAGGAGCTCCCACACTGCTGTCAGAGGTGTCCAGGGAGACACTATCTTCTTGGCAAGTTACCTATTTTACATATGAGAATTCCAAGGCCCCGCCTTCTCCCACCTCTCCTTCCCTCTCCTACCTTTCTCTCCTGCCCTCTCCCACCTCTCTCTCTCTCCCCTGCCCTCTCCCACCTCTCTCTCTCTCCCCTGCCCTCTCCCACCTCTCTCCCCTGCCTTCTCCCACCTCTCTCTCCCCTGCCCTCTCCCACCTCTCTCCCCTGCCCTCTCCCACCTCTCTCCCCTGCCCTCTCCCACCTCTCTCTCTCTCCTGCCCTCTGCCTCTTGCCTCTACCTTGGGCACTGGCACCCCAATTCCCTTCCTCTGTAGAAGTGAGCTTCTCAGATAACGTAGATAAGCCATAGAAGGAAAGAATTCAAGGAGGCCTTTGCAAGGCCAAAAGTGAGCAAATCCAAAAAGAGCAAGGACAAGTCAGCCGTGCTGCTCTCAGTTTCCTCTGAAGCCTTTCTCAGCTCTGCCTCTGGCTGCTCTCATTTTCCTCTGAGGCCTTTCTCAGCTCTGCCTCTGGCTGGTCTTGAGACATCATGCCCACGCACTTCCAGGGACAGTAGCATAACAGCCTTCCTAAGAAATCCAGTTCCAAGAATTTTCTGTCCTTGGCCCTGTATCTGCACCTTAGTCTCTCAGAGCTCCAGATGAGATGACTTGACTCAGCTCCCATTTAGTGAGTACGATAGAATTCTTTATGATGAGGGGAAACCTCAAGCTGACTTCTTTCACTGTTGTTTGAGTTTGATCAAGCTCTGGGAGTCAAGAAGTCTAATGGTCCATGGTGTGGCCTGACACCTTTGAAGCAAATAAATAAGGTCTTATGGAGCCTCCCCCACACTTCTCCTGTGTAGGTTTTCATTCAAGGGATATGCCATTAGTTGACTCCACCACAAGCATGATACCCACTTTCAATCCCAAACTCTTAGTGTTTCACCAATGATAATTAATGTAACCCCTCCTCCTTTTAAAGCCTGCATCTCCAAAACTTTCATTCTACAGCACTAATTTGTGATTTTTTTTAAAAAAAAATGTTTTTTTTGCTGGCAGCTAGATAGCTCAGTGAATTAAAACTTATAACCAACCTTGACAGCCCTATCTCAACCCCTAGGACTCACATGGTGGAAGGAGGAAATAAACTCCACTCCCGCAAAGTTGTTTTGTGACCGCCATACATGCACCAGGGTACATATGCACACACATGAAAAATAAACACATGTGTATTAAATAGATATAATTATTTTTAAGTAAAAAAGGCTGTTTTTCCCTATAGCTTCATAGCAGTCTGTTTATGTGTTAGGCTTTGCCATCACTGCTTAAGAAGACCTGGGACTCTTACTTAGCCTCCAGCTTCTGACATCTCACCTAACTCTTAGCTATTAGTTATCCCTAATCCTCAGTGCCGCCTTGTATCTCTCTGAAATCCCTACGTTCATATCATTCCTGAAATCATTCATTACTGTAGTAAATTCCTGAATAAAAGGGTCAGTAAAATTGTTTTCTTTATATCAGGTACATTCAATCAACTTTTGTCACCATTTCCATGGTAAAAACTCCACTTAAGACTCAACATAAAGATTAGGCAGTTTTTGAAAACTCTTGTTTCAGACTTGAGCGCATGCCAAGCATGTCTGTGAGCTTTACAAAGGGATGGATACTCTAGCCTCTCAGTGACTTCCATTTCCAAATCTTGCTCCCAAGAACATTTTCTCCCTGTCAGCTCAACATCGACTGTAAATCATCCTGTGATCCCCACGGAGAACGGACATGATACACAAATAAATTTTAGTGTCCTATGCTCCGGGTTACAACTGAAAATACAGTGGTAGTCAGAAAAAATTGATACATCACACAAATATATAGTTTGTATGTGTATGTATAATACTACATATATGATAAATCAGTCAACAATCTTAGATATAATAGAGTAATTTTAAAAAGAAAACACAAATGTCTAAAGATCTTAAACATGAAATAAGTGTTTCATGAAAGGCCAAGGTGTGGAGTGCTTGTTTGTAATCCCAGCACTTGGGAAAGCTGGAGCTTCCGGTCCTGCCTGAGCTTCATGGGAAGAGCACGTTTCAAGCAAAACAGAGAACAAAACAACAAAAACAAAAACCACCATTCAAATTCTACTGCATCCATTTGTAGAAGTCACGTCTGCTCACTCCTCCTCATCCCGGGGCTTGTGCCTGTTGATGGCTAATTAGGTACCAAAATAGGCAGATCTTCCTCACCTCATTCTATAGATGCAGAAACCAAAGCGTATAGAGCTTTGGTGACCAGCCCAGTCCTATTAACTAGACAAGAGGTACAGAGCAAAGCTTAGGACATACCTACCCATCCACCTGGAGTGTGCCATGGTAACAAGCCCTACAGATGGTTCACAGTCCCACAGATAATGTGGCTAACTGGCACACACATCAGAAACTGAGCCTCCCACCACCAGAGTTCCCAGGAGACACCCATTAGGCCATGTCACTAGGTCAGACTTTGCCCTCTGCCTTTTGTGAAGTATAAGACCAATTGCTTAGACAGAAATTGGTCCAGTTTCCATAATATGAAAAATGCAGGATTGTTCTGTCTTTAGAAGGACTTCAAGACACTAGAATTGGGAAACACATTAATTTTATTTTTCTATTTTTCTGGCATTTTCAGCTATTGCTATATGTTGAGTTGTGGGTTTGGGGAAGACTTAAGAAAACAATAGACTTATTAGCCCTTATATAAAGTTTGCTATCAGGAGGAATTATAACTAGAGTTTTTATGTCCAAGGTTAAAGTTTACAGATGCCAGTTTCGTTGGTGGAAGCTGAATGCTCTTGACCCTTCACATTTCCTGAGAACTCTAAGTCTTCATAAAGAGCCCAAACCCCCTAGGAAAAGGAGTTGGTGGGGTTAGCTACCACAGCCAGACAGCACCCGCCCTTCGCAGATCAGTGGTACCCTTCCCCCATCACCCTCCCAGCCAGGCGGATCTCCCATCCTCAGCTTTGTCCCCTCATCTCAGGCCAGGGTTGGCTCAGGAAGAGTCCTCGCCCCACCCCCACCCTAGCTCCGTGCCCACCCCCAGTCCTTTGGGGCAGACGTGACTGACAAGAGTACCATTGGCGATGATGTCACAAAGAGAGGGGGCAGTGTGCCCTGTTAGACCATCTTTCACTCCAGTGGACTCGCCTTCACAGACAAATTGATTTGCAAAGGTCCAGGCTGCCAGCCCGGCCTGCTTTGCATACAGAACGCTCCCTGGTGACACAATAAAAAGTGGCCAGGCTCACAGAGGAGCACAGCAGGGTCTGACCGGTTCAAAGTCCAAACTCCACACCCCCCTCACCTCAGTCTGGTTTGAAAGGTCACTGTGTGTCTGGGAAAATAGTCGTAGGATACAATCCTTTATTAAAGGTCACTATTTTTCAACGGCACTTAACACATACATACACAAATTGAGACTGAAGAAGGGGGAAAAAATGGGGGCCGAGTTGTATTGTATATTGTGCTAGCAAGATTTATGTCTTGTGGTCACCAGCAATAAACACACATTGCTTCAGTATTAAGGTTCGCATTAATCCACTGAGCCCTTCGACTTCGAATCTGCCTCTTTTGGCCAGGCAAATAGGGGCAAATGGAGACTTTTGTTGCTCTCTTCTGTCCCTGCCTATTTCCCCTCCTCTAGTTACATGTTGCTTGGGGGTAGGGGGGAGAAGCAGCTTTGCCCTTGATTGCTTTCTGTCACTACGCACAGCATTTGGACCCCAAAGCCTCTGGGCTCATCCCACCTAAGCTGCAGAGCCTCTGTGTGCAAGGCTGAGACCTGAAGAGACAGGAGTGAAGTCCCTTCTTCACACTGCCTGTGAGCATTCGGAGGATCTTGGCCACATACATAAAGCCATCAGGGAAGTGTCCGTCCCACACACCCATTATGTGGTGTATTTTATTTGAAGAAATACTTCCAGTATGAGCAAAAACAGTGGTTGCATTCTGCCCCAGTAACAGACAGTTCACATTGGGTTAACAATAGCAAGCCACATGTCCATTCAAAAGAGATTATCAAAGAAGTCGCCGGAGCTGTTAGACTGATTTAGGCAAGAACTGTTAAAGAAAATATTTAGGGGGAACTCCACGATTCTCAAATAGCCAGGAAATATATGATATTGAGGATTCTACTTTGCTCCTGAGCACATTTTTGCAAGGTTTTTCCCAGTGATAGAATTCTGAGCTATCAAAAGCACATTAATTTTTTTCTGATTAAAACAACTGTGAAAATATACATGTGTAACTGTGAAAAAGACAAGTTTATTGTAATACTTTAAGCAAAGCAAGGATAAAGGTTTTAAATGCAGACTTGCCCAGAGAGAAATATCTAACCTGAGGAGAGCTAATTCTGTGTGTGTTTCTAATATTTTGGCACAAATACTTTAATCCTCTTGTCCATCCTGTTGGCACCTCATTCATCTACAGTTGACTTGTTAAAAGTGAGTTCCTTTGTGATGTCGTCAGCAACCCCCATAGTTATTGACGGGCTCTCATTAAAATGACAAGATCACAAAACAGCAGGGGCAAGGAGAGCCGGGGAGGCAGCCGGCTCCTTACTATAAAGGTAGTAGAGAGGCACTGGCACCTAAAGGAGAAATGACAGGAAAACTGGTAGAACTGAAACTGTCTGGCACCAGGCAGGAGGAGGGGGCACTGGGAGAGGGAGGAGGAGAGAGAGGAGTGGGAGAAAAAGGAGGGAAGGAGGAAGGAGAGGAGGAGGGGGCGGGGAGGAGGGAAGAGATCAGACCTCCTGGAGATGGCACTGGAGTTTGGAGACAGTTTTCATACTTATGTCTGTTACATATCACAAAATCCAAGTTCAAGTTTATAGTAACACAGCAAACATAAAATCTCTTTTTATGGAGGAAAAGGATAGGCTTCCTGGTTTGGGGCTTGGCTGGTCAGGATTTTATCGTGGACTGAAGCTACCTTGTGCATATAAAGTCAGTGTGTGACTCAAGAATATGCTGGAGTGCAGATGGTCATCTGAGACACTTGGGGAGAATTGGACAAATCTGTTCTCCCAGTATTGAAGAAATGAAAGACTGAGACAAGGAGAGAAAGCAGGAAAGGAGAAAGAAAGGGATAGCCAGGAAAAGAGGCTAGTGAGGAAAAAAATGCCTTCCATCCTCCCATGCAAATACTGGCAAAGGGCTATGCCTTCCTCGGCCTTCTGAAGGCTCCCAGCCTAGTGAGAGGTGACAGGGAAGGCTCCAGTTGATCCCTGTTGCCCATATACAGACTGTTTCACATTTCCTCCTCCTCCGAGGAAGTCACTCTCCTGGTCATATATGCCAACTCTACCCCTCTGGGATTCCAGCTGGAGCCCTAGAGCCTGTCCAAAGGCAACTTAATAATGCTAAGATGCCTAGGGCTTAGTGGAGAGGCTTCACATCCTTCCACACCTAAGGGCCTTCAGGTCAGTAACAGAAAAGAGCTACTGGAGGGTTTGGGGACCTCTGAGCTCGGGCTGCTCTCTCTCTCTCTCTCTCTCTCTCTCTCTCTCTCTCTCTCTCTCCCCAGCCAGGTGACTCATGCTGTGCCCCTAGAGGATCAAAGACACCACTTCCCCGAAGAGGGCCCTATGGATAAAGGCCAAGGAAGAGCAGAGACATCTCTGCTTTCCAGATGTGGTCAGAGGTTAAGCAAATCACCTGCTGCCAGCAGAGTGCATCCTGGTCCCTGGGCAGCCCAGGATTCTATCTGCTTCAGATGAGTTCTCTCTAGAAACACACCCTGGCCACAATATCAGGGTGTGATGATGCCTCCATCCCTGAGAGGTTCCTGAACAAACCAGGGTGTGCTTTCAAGGGAGCTGTCACCCCTCACTCATTGGGCGTTTCCCTGGGCATCTCCCTGTCATTTTCTTTGCAGACAGACAGGACTAGGTGACACAGAGAGCAAGGGAACTTTGAGCTGGAAAACAAGTCTGTTTCCTTCGAGCCTAGTGACTGAGGAGAGTGTCCTTTTTTTTTCCTTCTTCTATTTCTGCTTCCCTATTCCAAGGAGAAATGTTCCATTCATCTTCTTACTGGTGTACTATTCAAGCTTACAGTGGTCGTTGCGTTATGTGTATGTAATGCTTCTGCAGACTACACCAGGGAAATGTTGCTTCAGCCATGGCCTGCGTGGCACAGAGGAAGGTGTTAGTACCTTCCAGCTGTCTAGGCCTGTGTGTCTGAGAGCTGTCCTGGGGGGCTGGATTCTTTTCTATTCTGTTGCCTGCCCTGCCTGGGCACCTACAACAGGGCTGGTTCACAGTCTGCATGCAACTAGCATGGAAGAGTTGAGGTCACAGAGTAAATGTGGACTTCACTTGTTTCTAGCACTTTCTTTTTCATTCTCATCAGTGAAGAGAAAACTCAATTGAGTAGAACAAGACGCTTTTTGTTCACCAGGTCTTTCTTCTATAGTGCTTCAAGGGGAAGACAAGGTTTTGTGTGTGTGTGTGTGTGTGTGTGTGTGTGTGTGTGTGTGTGTGTGTGTGTGTGTGTGTGTAAGGGCACAGGTATATGTACATGCACCCAAGTGGTGTTGAAAACTAGTATCTAGATACCAGATACCGGCGTTTTGCCCTTTGCTATGTCTCTCTCAGCCAATCCCTCCCCTCTTCATGGTCCAGGTCACACACCTGAGCTCTGTTATAGTAGGAATTACAATTGATTTGACAGCCTTTAGAGTATAGTTCAGAAAGCAGCTGTCACAGAAATTAGCAAGTTTTGTCAACAGCTCAGCTCCGAGGCAATGAGAGCCCAGGCCAGGACTGGAGGAGTTAACTGAAATGGGGGGTGGGGGGGAGTATGCAAAGCACCAAATCCCTAAACTCCTGCAAAGATCTTTGATGGCTGTGATCAATAGATTCTCAGACCACGCTGACATAACCTTGTCATGCCTCAGCAAGGGTACAGTGGCTAAAAAAAGGCGCGAGGAGGCAGATATGTGGGAGGCGGGGCATGAGAGGAATGGGGGATGAAGATATCATGCCCTCCCCACCTCCCCCTGCACCCCTCCTTCCACACCAGCCCCTCTTCAACAGGCATCACACAGCAAGTGACTGGTAATGGTTCTTTGGCCTCGGATAGCTTTTAAAATCCTTCAGCTGAAGCATCGCAGCTCCAATCGCCAGCAAAGCTTGAGCACCCTTGAGACCCTGGTGCAGATAATCATCATCCACTCAGTGACAAGAAGCTGAGCACTGCTTCGGTACCAAGGAGACCGAATGTGGCAGGGCACCAAGGTGCCATCTTCCACGATCCAAGCAGCAGCCACAGCAGCTGCAGCAGCACCACACAGGGCTGAGATGTGTTTGCAAGGAGTTGCGTGTGTTGGGGGGTGGGGGTGGTCTCCCCTCTTTATCTTCTTCTCCCTCCTTCCTCTCACTCTCCTCAGAGAATCCTCTTTCTGGAGAGGGATGCAGTTATCTCGGCTGCTCTTAGCATGCTTCCGTTACCCAGCACCTGCCGGACTAAATTGAACCCTGCAGTCAATACTGTCGGAAAGGAAAATGACTTTAATTTGTGTAAAAGTGTAATCAAAAGGTGGGCGGGTGATTTTTCTTGCTTTCAGAGAAATGCAGGTTTGATTTATGATTTTATAAGCGAGCCGGCCAGTCAGGAGCTGCCGGCTCCCTCACAGTACCTCTCGAGCTCTCTTCCTGCCACAGGAGCCACCATCCCCTCAGCAGCAGGCATTGTGTAGCCCTCGTGCTATGGATGGCAGAGCTGGTTTGGAATGGGCCTGCCGACCAGGCTGCCCACGGGTGTTTACACCCACTGAAAGATGGAAGAAACTGTCTAGAAGTCCCAGAGTCTCCCCTGAAACACGCATCTCTTGTACACAAGCAGTTTGGAACAGCAGTACATGTCCAGATAGTTTATGCTCCCTCTCCACCTCAGGTCTTTGCCTCACATTTTCCACTCACAGGGCCCCTGGCAAACTGAAGATGTTCTAAACAAGGAATACTACATCTCCTGCATGTGGTAAAAATAGCCCTCCAGACAACCCAAAGAATTTTGTTTCTGTTGTCTTCTTTCCATCTCATACCTTAACAAGGGATAGTCCTCAGAGAGGGACAGCTCTAGACAACTGTCCTTCTTCACAAGCATGCTTTGTGGAAGACCATGTCACCAGGCCTGACATCTCCAACCTGGAGCAGCTGGGTCTCATGATGAGGCCGTGAGTCATGCAACGGCAGCCTGGTGAGGGAGGTTTGCAGAAGGGAAGATGCCGTGTGGATATGGTGGATGCAGCTTTCTTATCTCCCAGGGTCGAATGAATGTGAGCGGCTGACCACCATGTCTCAAGAGGTCACCATAATGAAGCTGAGGGCCTGGGAGAACAGGGAAAGAAATCATGTTTATCCTGAAAGTATGGCAACTTTCCCAAGAGCCAAAACAGGGTATTTTAGGATCCCAGAGAGCCTGACGAAAAAAAACTACATCTTTAAAAGTTACTTAAGGGATTTGCCTTTCCTGGGCATAAGGAGATAATGACCTATGTGTGAGACTTGGGTGGCAGGGAGCGGGTGGGGTCTTGATGCTCTAGCTCCAGCCACTTCCTACCACAGAGATAAAGTATGTTTTACAACTCACCAATCTTTGAATTTAGTTGACTCATTCACTCAAAATTATAGATATTAAATAATAAAATAATTGATCCACAGCCCTATTCTAGACACAGTTCTAGACTTGGGGATTTGACAATAAACCCAGCAAACAAAAGTGCCAGTCTCCATGAAATTTACATGCTATCCTTCCATGGAAGACAAAGCCTTCCAGAACACAAAGAGATGCAAGCAGGGATGCAGGAAGAGAGAGAGAGAGAGAGAGAGAGAGAGAGAGAGAGAGAGAGAGAGAGAGAGAGAATCACAAAGATGTGAGTGACTGAGAGCCTTGTTCATTAGGTTCCTGGGATAAAAGAAAAGAACGTAAGACACCAGGCTGAATGGACAATAGGAGGTAAGGGATTTGGAAGGGAGGGGAGGAGAAGAGAAAGAGGAGAAAGAGGAGAAAGAGGAGGAAGAGGAGAAAGAGGAGGAAGAGGAGGAAGAGGGAGTGAGAGAGAGAGAGAGAGGAGAGAGAGAGGCAGTAGAGTAGTTTGGGGCTTAAGCAAGTGGAAGGAGCTGAGGTGCCTAGTAGGCACCTTTAGAATTCTGGGAGAACTGAAGCTACTGGTCTGAATCCTGCACATACTTGTGGTGTGAGGTCAATACTCTGAGTTACTATTAAACACAAGGCAAGAACTGCCATTTGAGTTACTGTTAAACGCAAGGCAAGAACTGCCATCTGACTTACTGCTAAACATGATGGAAGAACTGCCAGATCCCTGTTTTTGCTCAGGTGCTAATGAGTCTGGGTCCCAGGGTAAGTTCGCTCTGTAACTCTGCTAGAGACAGAAGACAACCTGTAGGCAGCTCGTCTCGTCCTTCATTGCCTGTTATCCCAAAATGCTTTGTAGTATGGCAAATACCAGGCATGTCAATCCATTCTCCATTATAGAGAAAGCCTAGTAAGTTGTAGATAGAAATTCTTTCTTGAAAACCCCAGGGTGACAGTCACACAGCAAAACCTGCCTTCACCCCAACAGCATTAAAGGGAGCCACAGATTTTTCACTCCAGTGCGGTGAGTGTTCCCTCAGTGTTTGGGAGGTCTTGAGCCACAAACAAACCTGTCTTGTTCTCACATGATTGTGAAGCTATAGCCAGGTACCAGAGAAAAGAGTCCGTCAGCCTCCCTGCCACCATGATGTTTGTGCCCCTCACGTGTGGGACCAATCCTCTTGTGAACCAATTCCTTTACCCAAAACCCAACATTTATGAATCTCCTCTCCACATCATGGCATCTAAAGGCTTGGCTCTTCCCTAACCACACACCCAGTGAAGACCTCCCTACAGTTTCTGGAAGCACTTCCAGTTTTGTTCTCTCACCAAAAAGGAAACAATAGTGTTGTGTGTTTGCTTGCTTGCTTGTTTGTAAGCTTTCATATTATTTCATATGGCCCCAAAAGCAAGCTCTCCTACAGACTGGCCCTCAATATACCTACATGAAGAGGCCAGGAACCCCTCTGCATCCACAGCAGCCTGATCTGTGGTCTTCTGCCCAGAGTCAGAAAAATAGCATCACCCAGATGGTTGAAACAAGCAAAGTTCCTCAGAACCTGAGGGAGCAGAAAACGCACTCCTCGGTGTGCCAGGACGTGACCGTTGTGCATGGTGTTGGAATGCGGCTAGCCTGGGTGCACACTGGTGAGGGTGAGGGTTGGTTACAGAAAGACTTGCTGACAAAGACACCATTACACAGAGGAAACAGACACAGAGAGAATGGGGCAGAGGGGCAGTGACAGACAGAACACGTGATCATTAGACAAAGGCAAAGCCAGCGCCCTCCTTCAGTAAGCCTGGAGAATGGAAACCAAGACGCATAAATCAAAGGTGGTTTTGCCCTTGCCTCGAGAGGAAGTCTATGGTATCCTTATCTTTATCCAATTTGTAAACAGCTTGAAAGGAGCTAAAAGTAAATAAATAATATAAAGAAGTAAATTAATAAATATATTATTATTATTATTATTATTCAAAAACTATGCAGACCAAGAAAACAGCCACAGCAACAGGAGGAACAGTGAGCAGACTGCAAATCCACAGGGGAAGTCCACGCAGCAAATTGGATCAACGTGGCTGCTTGCCTTTCTCCATGCCACTGTCTCCTTTCCTCCCCTAAACTTCTTCCCCTAAATTCCCCCTTCACTGAACCTTAGACAATAGCTGCAGCACACAGACACAGCTCAGGCAGCCTCAGCCTGGAGCAGGAGGAGATCAGGACATGAAGGCCAAGGTATGACTGTAAGAAACATTCTCGGGCACTTGGCTCACACCCTGCGTGAGAATTTTTTTCCTGATGCTCTCTCTGTGAATGCATATGATCCACACCCTCCCCGCCCCCAATTCTTTTTATTCTCACTCAAGGAGTGGTTGTTCCCTCTGATGGCCTCAGGCCTGTCTGCCTCCCACCACTTCTATCTTGTACTAAGGTCTTCCCTAGTGATGATGTCAACTGATAGTGGCAGCCCAGCTCCCTGCCACCTCCACCTTGCTCAAGGGATCCAGCAGCTCTCTAAACTGCCAGGTTGTGTGTGGCCAATGGGAAGGCATTTGCTAGTTGCAAATGTTCAAATTAACACTTACTCCTGTCTCCGAGTCTATAGGGAAACCAAGCCTGGCTACTAATTACAGTTTGGAGCTTGAAAATAAACAGGCATGTGGCAAGTTGAGGCCTTGGTGCTGAAGAAAAGAATGTCTTCATTTGGCCGCAGCACTTTGATATTTAGGGCCTAAGAGCTGGGAGAGAGAAGCCTGGGCAGAAAGGAGCCTCACCTGTACTGTTGGCCTTGCCAACTGAAAGCAAATTGCTTCTGGTGGTCCTTATGGACAGGTACTGAGAAGAAGGCATTTGCCAGATCAATAGCCGCATACCAGGTGCCAGGAGATGTGTTAATTTGCTCAAGTAACGAAACTACATCTGGTACAGCAGCTGCAATTGGAGTTACCACCTGATTTAGTTTTCGATAATCAACTGTCATTCTCCATGATCCATCTGTTTTCTGCACTGGCCAGATAGGAGAGTTAAACGGAGATGTGGTGGGAACCACCACCCCTGCATCTTTCAAGTCCTTGATAGTGGCAGTAATTTCTGCAATTCCTCCAGGAATACGATACTGTTTTTGATTCACTATTTTCTTTGGCAGAGGCAACTCTAAAGGCTTCCATTTGGCCTTTCCAACCATAATAGCCCTCACTCTACAGTTCAGGGAACCAAGCATGGGGTCCTCAGGTCTGACCATTAGACCCTGGGTTTCCAAGTCCCAGGGCTGCCTCTACCAGCCTTGTGAGGGTTTTGCTCAGGAGAGTTAGGGAGGTAGTTGTCTCAGGATCCTTGGAAGATGGGTAGAGAGTGTATGGAACAGCAGAGTTGCCCAACACAGCTGGTCCCTTTTACAAAGCACTAAATGATGATGTTTTTCCTCTATGCCTAGAACCCCCCACTACATCCTCCTAATGCCAATAGTATTTTCTGACCATGCTAGTTGTAGCAATGTCTTACCTGTTACTCTCTCAAAGCTCTTTTTCACCATTCCAGTGCCCATGTGAGCACCCAGTTAAGGTGGAGAGTGGGTATCTGTTCTGTTCTGCTTTGTGAGCATTTTTGATTTAGAACGTAACATCTCATCTTAGGGAATTCTCAAAGACATACACTCAAATGCTGCTTCAGCATCTCCCTTCCTATGTCCTCTTAGGGCTCCTGTTATGCATGTGTTGGAATTCTCTGATGTTTCTTCAGGTCTCATAACTTTCTCTTCATGGTTTTTCATCTCTTTAGAATTTTCTATTACATTTTGGACTATTTTCACCTCATTCTTCCACTTTCCTAATTCCTTTGCTCCCTGGACCATTGTAAAATTTTAAAATACACCTATAAAGTCTCTGATGACCTTTCCTTCAAGAGATGGAATCAAATTCCTCTCCTCTCAAGGCTAATTTTATTGAGTCTCATTTAGTGAATAGACCATTTTAGAGGTGACAGTACATAAGCTTGAAGAGCTCGTTAGCAGCATATTGAAGCCACCATGCTCCTGACTATCTCTACAGTCACCTATTGTAGAGGAAGCCAACAACTGCAATTGAAGAGCACACCAGATTGTGCTATGGAGAGACTTACCTGGGGGGAAGCTGAGTTTTTTGTTTGTTTGGTTGGTTAGTTAGTTGGTTTTGGTTTTGGTTGTTGCCAGCTATGCAAATTAGAAGCAGTGTCTTCAGATTCAAAGATCTGGTTGATGTCTTAACTCCAACCTCCTGGAGACACTGAACTGAAATAAACCAGTTAATCAATGCCTACACTCTTGACACAATGGCAAAATAATATATTCGTTATTTTATGTTGTTTGTTTATTGCATGAATTGTCAATTAAACACCCTAGCCCGCTTGTCTTTTATTCTGGTAATTATTTCTTCATGGTTGAGGTTTCTGATCTTTTCAGCTGTTCCTGTTTCACTGTTTTCTGTTTTTGTTTCAGCTCTTTCTTTTTATTGGAAACACTTAGATCAAATTTAAACCCCGTTTCCAGACTCTTCAGTTATTTTTTTTTTCTTTCACATTGGTCTATCTAATTTTTAAGCTTCCCATTTGACTTTCATGATGTAGAATTTTTTAGAAAAATCATCGTGTCCAGCTTTAGTGTGGGATTCACTCTCAAGGCTGGTACTTTAACCCTGGCCATGCGAGCAGGGTGTTTCTGCGATCCTTTCCCATCTTTACCAAGGATTGTTTGTTTCCTCAGCAGGCTGACTGTGTGAGGAGATTCTAGCCTGGCCCTCAGTCCAGTTCCTCTTCCTTTCCCCACAGGCCTCCCAGCTAAGGCCTGCATACCTCAGCGAGGGTCATGTGTTGAGCTGTTTTATGGAAAAGTCTTCATCTCCTAAATAGAAATGGCCTCCTTTGTTGTAAGGATGGCATTGTGCTCATGAAATGTTTTTTCTACTATCCTATAGATAGAAAAGGAAACCTCAGGCTCTGGACAACCTACTTGTATTGGTCCAGAATTCTGATCACATTTGCATACCTTATTTGAATCTTTCAGTTTCTCTCATATATATATATATCTATAGTCAGTTATGTTTTTAGTTTTTAAAAGTCATGGCCATGTTCTCTTCAGCTCACTCTTATTGAAGAGTGCAATACCTTCAACAGAGATACTACTCTGTACCCAGTTGGCCAACCCTTGCAAGGGAGCAAAGCTCTTCCTTTTCCATAAGGACACACAACCCTGAGGTTAAGAGTCCTTCCAAAGTTTTTCTGGATCACAAAAATTTTGAAAATTTAATTAGATCTTCACTGAAGGAAAAACCAAATGTGTAACATAGGAACCTCTGCATCCAATTTCAGGCAGCTAAGTAGTTTAAAATTAATCCTAAAATATAAAGAAGTTTTTATGTTGGGAATTATCCTTTCCTTGTCATGTATCAACAATACCTTTTTTGGTTTGGGGGTTTTTGTTGTTGTTGTTGGTGGTGGTGGTGGTGGTTTGGTTTGGTTTGGTTTGGTTTTGGTTTTGGTTTTGGTTTTTTGGTTTTGGGTTTTTTTTTTTTGGTTTGTTTTTGTTTTTTGCCATTAGAATACCAGTGTCCTTTCCCAACTGCTGTGAAGCTGAGAGCCCAAGAGCCTTTGTGATGGCATGGCAGAGGTCTTAGACGCATCATCAGGATCTACTATTGCCACATCCAGACTGCTTCTCCCCTAGCTGTACGTAAAGTATTCCTGCTACAACTTGCCATCTGTAACTGGCTACAAGCAGAACGGGGACTCCACCTGCTTTACAAATGTTCCTTTGTATCTGAAGTTCTGCTGGGGATCAATGATGTCAACCGCAGCACTTACCTAAAGATGGGATGTGCAGTGTTAGCCCCCTTAGCTGGTGAAGCTTATGTCATGTTCTCATTGTCAGTCAACGTTAATTCAGCCAACATTCACGGTGACTGGTATATACTAAGCACAGCTCTCAAAAAGACCAAGACCCCAGAGAGTTCATTGGCAAATGGTACAATAGACACCAGACAGACATGTCAGTGTAACAAAAACGTTAGACGCTAATTTTGAGGGGCCTGCAGGTGGAGGCCCAGAGCAGGAGCTTCCACATTGGACCATACTGGACCGTAAGTCAGCAGGAGAGTGTGAGGGCTAACTGGCACTGGGCAAACTGCTTACAAAGTTAGAAACACTCATTCTGAAAGACTTGTTTTTGCAATGTTAAAGTTGGGTCTGAAGACAGTGAGGAAGACCAGTCAGAGAAATTTAATCTAAGAAAGCAAGTATTATCATTTATTTGGATTGGGTTTTGTTTTGTTTTGTGTTTGTTTATTGTTCGTTTTGTACTACCAGTCGTTTTGTTTTGCTTTGCTTTTTCTGTTTGGTATTTTTTTTAATTTGTTTATGTGTGTGAGTATTTTGCCTGCACCCCCGTGTATGCCTGGTGCCCTTGGATTCAGTAGAACTGGAGTTGTACACCACTATGAAGTGTTAGAAACCCAACCTGAGCCATTTCTTCACACACCCCTTTAAATACCTGTGTGTATGCTCATGCACTCATATGAATACAGGTGCCCCCAGCAACCAGAGAACTGGGGTCCCTGAAGGGCTGGAGTAACAGAGCTGTGAGCCACATGATATGGGTCATAGGAATCAAAGTTGGATCCCGTGGAAAAGCTCGTAAGCAACCTCTCGAGCCCTTATAACAAGGAAATAAAAGCAGAATTAGTTCAAAAAATTAAGAGCATTTAAATGTGTCTTCACCCTAGAAGGAATTTAGAAACTATTTTATATGTATTTTATAACAAATCTACAAATTATTAATAAAAATTATCGTGTTCCCAACCTCGACTTTAGAGAAACTTGCACGTGAACTTATGAGATGAGATTCTGTAGTCTTGAGTTAGAGGAACAAACTATAACTCCTGATGATCTTGACAATATTTGTTTAAGAAATAAACTAAAATTTGAAATGATATACTTTTTGAAAAGTAAAAAATAATTGACAAAAATAAAACACATCAAAGAATTTATAAAGAAAAGAATAGAATTCATAAATAAACTTAATACAAAAATATTCAAAATTTGGAGTAAAAAAGGGTACGTAATCCACAGGCACAGTGTACATTTATTTAGACAAATAAAAAATATTTCTGAAAATCATTTTTTATGAAAGTCTAAGTTGTCAAAATTATACCCAGAAGCTGAACAAATGAATTTCACAGAAGAAACTGAAAAAGACTGTTAAGAGATTGATTGAACCAAGACATTTCAATGGAAAGATTCTCTCAAACAAAACAACAAAGCCATACTACTGTTATTTTAAACTTTCCAAATTACATAACTTTAGTGAGAATTCCCATGATTGTTATGTGAATCTGTACGATTTCAAAACAAAAGTCTGAGCAGGTCAGGAGAACTCGGTTGTCCGTTGGAACTTTGGCCGGTCTCATATTAGAACAGATAAAAAGGTCCAAACTTACCAGTCAGCCAAAGAGTGCTTACTACTTCTCCTGCAGATAAGTTTTTTCTAGACAGTTGTCCAGTTCAGAAAGAGGAGAAGAAACAAGAACTCAAGGGAGGCAAAGGTAACCAAGTTAACCTCACTCGAATAACCTGTAACGACGAGAGAAGTGAGGATAGCCAAGAGCTGAAATGAATAATCCGACTTCACAGCAGAGAGCTAGAGTGTCCTCCTTCTGAACAGAAGCACGGATGTACATCCTAGTGAGTGTCACACGGAAACAGTTCCATTCCTAAGAACTACATACAGGACGTTCACGTGGAAAATATCCCGGTTTGCAGGGACCATGGAGAAAGTGCAGACGGGCCAGCCCACGTCTGAATGGTGAGGGTCAGTGTGGGGAAGCTGCAAGTCCCACCTGAGTCGATGGACTTCCACTCACAAATCTATTTTGCTGTTGAACAATTGAAAATTTTAAAATTAAAAAAAAAGGTTTTGAATTCAAAAATTCTTTTGAAAAAGATCAAGAATAAAGTGAATTTGAACCTCAACTGCTTAAACAAATTGTAAAACTAGTAAGTCAGTCAATAGGTAGAATTAAAAAGTACCTAAACAGGCCTAGCAATCAGATTAGAATTTAGGCTAGAAAAGTGGCATTTCAAATTTACAGAATAAAATAAAACAGTTAAGTTCCTGATCAACTGTGTAACTGTCTGGAATAAAATGCAACTTCAGTCCTTAGTGACATGTCATTCTAAACAGAGTAGAAAACCAAATGTTTAATAATAGTAATAATAATAATAATAATATAAGTGTAGGGGCTGGAGCGGTGGCTCAGGGGCTAAGAGCATGTACTGCTCTTCCAGAGGGCTTGAATTCAGCTCCTAGCACCCACATGAGGTGACTCTCAGCTGCCTGTCACGCCAGCTCCTCGAAGAGTCAGTTCCTCTGGCCTCTGGGCACCTGTACATTTTTTAAAAATTAATTTTTAAAAAATAATAAAATAAAATATGGACAAATGTTGATCTCATCATGGAATAAAAAAGTTTATGAAGATGTTTCCTAGAATAAAATGGAAAGGAAGGGAGGGAGGAGTGGGGGTGTGAGAGGAGAGATGCGGGGAATTGGGGGGGAACCACACTCAAGGATACTTCTAGAAACAAATCCATCTAAATAGTAAAGAGGAATAATAACTGCATAAAACCCATCTACAACCTGCAACAGATAATTATATCCTCACAACAAGCTCTAACAAATCTGTAAGAAAAATTAAAGTATTGTTTCACGAAAGAACAAATGTCACAAGCCAACAATCCACAAAGGGTGAAGAGCAAGTAATGCAGTGATTAAGGGAACATTCAGTTTTAATAACCAAGGAAATTCAAGTTTAGACAAGGTACCACACTCATGTAATCTCAAAAACTGAAATACTCAAAGATTAAACTACAGATTGATACAACAGTTCTGAGTAACTACACTGGAATAGGCTTCAAAACCCATAAAATATGTATAGCCTTTTAAAACCTCATTTTGTTATCATTATTTAGTGGTTGAATGATGTGGGTGGGTGGGTGGGTATGCCACAGAGGACATGTGGAGGGCAAGGACAACTTTAAGGACATAGCTCTCTCCTTTCCCCTTTCTATGGGTTTTGAGTAGTGAACTCAGATCTTCAGGCTGGAGCCGCAAGTGCCTTTACTCACTGCGCCACCTTGTCAGCCCACACTCCCCCTTTTGACTCTGGTTCCCACCTTTTAAACTTTAGCCTAAGAAACTGACCACAGTCTTGAAAGACAGGCTCCTTCTGAAGACTGTGCCTTCCTGGGCCACTTGAGGAGTCTTCTTTCTCTAGGATATATACCAGGACCTTGATTACATAACCTACAACATTTTCAACACTCATTAAAAATTTTATTATACATTATCTCATGGTGCGGAAAAACGTTCCAGGTAACTATTAAAGAATATGTTGCAAAATAATATATATGACCCATTTGAAAATGTTAATCATAAAATTTGTTGCTTAATATCTGTCTTATTCACTGGCGCACTCCCTGGATTTCTACAAGTTAGAAACTTTGGAAACACTTTAACAAAATATCTTTACCCCAAATTCATTTGAATCAGAGTCTCTGCGGTCCTTTTGGGGATTTGGGTCTAATTTCTCTAGTAACTTCAATGTGCAGTCAGCATTCAAACTCCTCCTATTGTTTTGATCTGGGCTGTTTTGCTCCCAGGGACATTCAACAATGCCTAGCAAGTTCTGATGGTTGTCACACTTGAAGTGGGGGAAGTCACTGGCAATGTGGTAGTAGAAGACTAAGTTCTATGGGCTGATCTGTATCCCTCAGAAGGTCCTTATGCGTTGTCACCAGCAACTTCACATCCTCACAACATAACTATCTGGATAATTGCTGTTTGATGATGAAGTTGAAATGAAGGCTTTAGGATGGAACTTTAACAGTAATGGCGGTGTTCTGATAGGAAGAGAGACACTGGTGCGTTTTCATTACAGAGGCCCTGCAAGGTCAACAAGAAGAGGGCCTTCCACAAGCCTTGAGAGAGGTCTCAGGAGAAACCAGCTGTGGGCACTATGATCATGGTCTTCCAGCCTCTGGACTGAAAGAAGATTCTTTTCTGCAGCCTGTGTCCTTGTGTCCTGAAATCATGGTCCCTTGTCTGCTCTCACGCAGGAACTGTCTCCATGAGAAAGCCAGCTAACCAGTTCAACAGCATTGAAAACCCTGATGTCCCTGAATCTGTTGCCTGCCTATAGATCCCATTCCCCTAACTGGGCTACCTTATCTGGCCTCAGTGACTTGATTTGCTGGGTGGAGTGGGGGTAATGAGGGGAGTGACACCTAGAGGGGGGCTCCCCCTTCACAATGGAGGAGGGAGAAATGGGGGACGATCTCTGTGAGGGGGTAATGAGAGGAGGGGGCTGCTAGGTTTCAGGTTGAGGTGACAAAGTGAACAAATAAGGTGGGACTTAGCAGTGTGGACAAGACTAAGCAGTGTGGATACGACTAAGCAGTGTGGACAGGACTCAGCAGTGTGGACAAACAGGACTCAGCAGTGTAGACAGACAGGACTCAGCACTATGGACAGACAGGACTCAGCACTGTGGACAGACAGGACTCAGCAGTGTGGACAGACAGGACTCAGCAGTGTAGAAAGACAGGACTCAGCAATGTAGACAGGACTCAGCAGTGTAGACAGGACTCAGCAATGTGGACAGGTTAGGGGAGAAATAAAGTAGAGGCTGGTCGTTCCACAGTCATGTTCAATGGCTTCTGGAAACACAAATTGGACAGCTGTGCATCGAGCCATGTCAGGGAAGTAAAGATGGCTGGAGTGGCAGCTTCTATCATGAACAAAGTACCAGTGATTGAGCTTACAGAGGTAAAGGAAAGGAAAGACCAGGCAAAGGAGGGACAACTTGAGAGGACCAGAGCCACGGAGGCTGGGAGAGCTGAACAGCAGCATGGCAGGTATACTACTGGGCTACCCTGTTTGTTAGTCAGCCAGCAAGGCTTATAGATGTTTGCGGTGTACTGATGCCTGTACCCAGCTCATTTTAAGTAAAAAGAAACCATCCTCCATACTGGACAGGCTTCATCCAGCCAGCACAAAGGCTATAGAGGTTCAAAGGCTTCATTGGAAAAGAAAAAAATCGGCCCCTCGTTCCTACACAGACAGAGACAGAGAGACACAGAGAGACAGAAAAACAGAGACAAAGACAGAAAGACAGACAGAGACAAAGACAGAGAGACAGACAGGGACAAAGACAGAGAGACAGACAGGAACAGAGAGACACAGAGACAGAGACAAAGACAGAGAGACAGAGACAAAGACAGAGAGACAGACAGAGACAAAGACAGAGAGATAGACAGGGACAAAGACAGAGAGACAGACAGGAACAGAGAGACACAGAGACAGAGACAAAGACAGAGAGACAGACAGAGACAAAGACAGAGAGACAGACAGAGACAAAGACAGAGAGACAGACAGAGACAAAGACAGAGAGACAGACAGACAAAGACAGAGAGACAGACAGAGACAAAGACAGAGAGACAGACAGAGACAAAGACAGAGAGACAGACAGAGACAAAGACAGAGAGACAGACAGACAAAGACAGAGAGACAGACAGAGACAAAGACAGAGAGACATACAGAGACAAAGACAGAGAGACAGACAGGAACAGAGAGACACAGAGACAGAGCCTGCCAACCTACCCTTGGGGGCTGGGACCTGTCGCTTCTTGTCCTGCTTCTCTGGAAAGCCCTGACAGATGCAGAGGCTCAGAAGGGACTTAGTAAGGGTGAGCTGGTGGTCCATTCTTTCCCCTTACGTGATGCTAAAGTGTCTAGACGATAGAGCACAGAAGAACCATACAAGTCATACAACCCCAGGGGCAAGAAGGAAAATAGAGCAAAAAGAGAAGACAGCAGGAGGCTTATGAAAATGTGCGCTGCCTGTGGAAATGGAAGGGTGAGGACAAGGGACCAGGAAACTATCAGACTGAGAGGTAGACATCTTGACTGTCCACCACATTCCTGCCTTTACCTGCTAAGAATGCTGGGACAACCTTGGGTAATTCTCACTTCTGGGAGCAAGTGGAGGACGGGTATTCAGTGCCAGTTGTCCACTCTGTGCAGGAAAAGGCAGATCCACACATTGGTCTGGCAGGCATGCCAGGAGCTCTTGGGAGCCTGCAGAACACAGGAGCCCAGCACTAACCTGTTCTGGCCAGTTGCAGGAGGCAGCAGGAGCCATGTGTTAGAGTGGAATAGTCAGGTATTTCTGTGAGACCACTGAGCTGCAGCTCAAGTCTACTATTTACTAGTTGGGTGGCCTCGAGCAAATACCTCAACCTCAGCAATTCAGGATTGCCATCTCTAAAGCAGGGAAAAGGTTTTCACACAGGTAAGGCTGGAGGTAAGTGCTCACAAAAGGAATATTCACACACACACACACACACACACACACACACACACACACACACACACACACACACATACACACACACACACGCCTCCTCCATGAGACTGGCCCAGGGAGACAGCAACTGTACATGTGACCAGGGTATTTATGATACCAGCCCCTTGAAAGGACACAGACACTTCACTTTCTGCAAACCAAGTGCTAGCTAAACAATTCTGAGCTGCTCGTGGGAACTCTCCTGCCTCCATGCCACTGACACCTTTTCCCAGCACTTGGTGCACATGAGTCCAGCTTGCCACTGCTGCACACTCAATCCCAGGCCTTGTGGGTATTTGGATTTCTGAGCAGCAGACGCCTCCAGTCCCGCTCCACAGTGCCACTCCACAGATCCCATCATGAAGTATCTTCCCTCACTTCTCACAGCCGCCTGTTTGTCTCCTGAAGGACACATTGTATCTATGTAACTTTGCAGACTTCTCTTTAGTTGTCTCCACCCCTGACTCTGCACATCTCCACCTTGCTCTGGCTGTCATTTTCTCTCCCGACTTGACATATGGTTGAGCCGATCTCCCTCCTCTGCTTCCTTCCCTGTGCTCAAAGGGAAGGGTCAAGCTGAGTTTCAAGTCTGAGGTCTGGGATTACATCAAATCCATAACATTTATCTGCCCTCGCCATCGGCCAAAGACTTCCCAATTTAGGTCTCATTCACATCAAGAGAAGACAAAATTGTCTGAGCTACACTGTGCCCTGCTTGGGCCTTCATTTTTCTTACTTAATTCCTAAGGTAAAGCTCCCAAACCCACTTAGGCCCGTGTAATGGTCACAGATGCATGGCCACTGGCAGTCAGGCAGTGTCTCTACCTGAGGCAGCTCTGGGGAGACAGGAGCTGCTGCCTCACTGAACACGAATCCTCTGTAGGCTGAGGGAGGAAGACCCACACAAAGGGCTTTTTGTCTCAAATAAAGAAGTTGTTTTGAGCCCAATTTTCAGAGTGCCTTGCACTCCACATGCCTTGGGCAGACCGTGCATGTTATTGTTGTTCGGCAGAGCTTCCCCAGGCTACCCTGCGCAGTCCAGACTTGGCCCCGGAGGTCAGCCTTCTAGAATCTTCCACTTTAGGAAGGGCTCTGTCTGCAGAGATGGTGCTTCTTGTCTCCTCCTCTCTGGAGTTCATTTTCCTGCTTCCCCATCTGGTATGAATATGGAGAAACCCTTGTGCCCAGCAGAGTGCCTGCAACCAGGAGACACAGTTCAAATATCTGGGTAAGAAGTAAACAGTGAACAGACAAAAGGATCTGGTGGAGGCTCAAAGGGAAAGAGAGCAGAGTTTAGGGTTTTGTACGGGTCGTTTGGGTTTTGCATATAAATGAAAGAGAACGGAGAACTGTAATTTAGGTTCTATATTATTATAAGGCAACCAAACCCAAGAAAATGCAAGTTATTTGTTTGCCCATTTGAAGACATAGTGGTCAAGCCAGCAGGTATACACAGGAGACCACACAGTGCATTACTGCAGAAATCCTTTCCAGGCCCAGAGGTCTGGGAGATCTCGGCCCCTGAACCTCTGCTGCCGACTTCTGCCGTGGTTTTACTCTTCGTGCTCCGCAGACACGACCTGAGCCAGGCTATGCGGCCTGACAGCTTTCTCCAGGGAGCAATTAGAGCCTTGAAGATCTTACCTAGGCTTCTCCAGAAGTCTTCTCATTAAATAGGTACTTCAAATGTTCCTGGGGCCTAAAACATTAAGATTTAAAGAAAACGACTGACTGCTTTTCTCCATGCCAAATCAGACCGTTGTTTAACATGGGGAGAGCTACCACTGAGGTTAGTGAGGTAGAAAAAGGGGGTTATATGTTGCTGGAGAACAGAAACTAAACAGGGTAAATTAAAGCAAGACAAGCTCCGGGATGAGCTCAGCCCGAATGACGCCTTTTAAAAAGTCAGACTTTGCAGGGACCAAGAATTCTAAAAGTCAGACTCCATGAGTGACTGTCCTATAGGGTGGAGCTAACAGCAGGCTGCATTGCATGAGAAAGAAATCTTCCTGGAGGAGAACAGCTTGCCTGCTCTGATGGGTGGCAAGCCAGCCAGAGTCAACAGCAAGTACTGCTCTATAAGGGCAGGTCAGAGAGTCAGCAGGGCTGCCCCAAACAGCTCATTCTAATCAGGTACTGCTGATGTTGCCCTTTCTAACCAGCTACACCCTGCAAGAAGCCATGCCCTTTGTGGGAAAGTGACTTGGGAATCACCAGAGTCCTCTGTGGCTTTGTCATCTTGGAGTTCTGACTCATGTATCATGGCCTAAGCTAGGGGTTCCAATGTATTGTTCATTTATTCATAATTTCTCAATGGTACCAAGTCAGGTTTAAAAAGGAAAGAAAAAGCCAACAACCATTTTGTCCTTAGGAGTTGCAGTTCATTAACTTGGGATGGGGAGAGCCTTCTAAAGAATAAGGAAACCAAATTCACATCTGTTTGGTGTCCAGCTTGGGGTTGGTGGAAACTGTTCCTTAATTCCTGTCAGCCCAACCTTCTCAGAAAGAATTCTGTGCGCCTCTAAGCTGTGGCTTTGGGCAAGCCTTGGGATAATTTGGTAAGCAAGTCCTCATTAAACCAAACTGAGATGATTTTTTTCCTCTTGCTCTCCCCATCATTTTCCTAGAACGTCTTGTACTCCTGCAGGGTAGCGTGGCATCTGAAGGGCCGTGCTGACGTAAGGTACACCCAGCACACCCCCTGACATGCCCTGTTCGTGTGGTCACTGGTGACAGACATTTCCAGACCTGCCACCACACTTCATAATTTTCTCAACTGAGGCCTAATAAGGTAACTTAGGCCTTTTGTTCAAGAATGACTCCTCCTAAGTCCCTCTATAGGCATTGCCTATCCTTTCTACGTGGAGGGGGTTGGGGGATACAGGGAGGGTGAGAGAGGAGACCACTAACATCCATGCAGGCTAAGTGCTGAATGCCCTCTATTCCCTACCTCTCCCTGCCCTCCCCACATCAGAGCCACCTCTGCCCTGCCTGTGTGTCAGAGGCTCCTTAAAACTTGTCCATCTTTCTGCTCACTGTTACTCCTCAGTTTCCAGTCTACAATCAAATGTCTTTTATCAGAGGTGCCCCCCTCTATCCACCTGGCATTCCTACTCACCTTATTCTGCTTATCAGTCTCTGCATTGCTAGTTGAGAAATAGATCGCTTACCGAATAGTCTGTTGCCACTACTACCAAATATCACCACAACTACATAAAGTTGTGGGTGTTTTGAGGTTTTTTTTCCTCCCCGGCACCTAGAAAAGTCACTAGAATGGAGTGTTTAATAAAATTTGTTAAATGAGCCAAATTCATAAAGAAGACCCATCATTCTAACTTCCAGAAAATTAGCTAATTTGCAAAAAGAAAAACAAAAAACAAAACAAAGCAAAAAACCATGAAGTTACTCTGGCTCTCTCAAGTGGGCCATAATGAGGGCCATGTCCAAACCTGAATCCATGGAACAGCAAAGACCAGGCTTGCCCATGTGTCACTCTGGACAGTTAATCACAGGGATGCCTCTTCAGTTCCTTGGTGGCCTTCCATTCCACCTTGGAAGGTAACACTTAAATTGCCTAAGATGACATTAATTGTTATAACTGATCAGCCTTCATATCTAAGTATGTTAAGCCAATAAGAGCATACTGTAGGTGTTTAGAGTAAGAATATGTTCCTCTAAGTGGTGACTCGGGGATCCAGACTCCTTTTATCTTCAAGACCAGCTGCTCTAGGCACCTGCGTCTCAAAGCTGTCCTGGGAATCACTGCCAGTTCAGCCCACCTAAAGAGAAAAGGTCAGAAAAGTCAGGGAATGCAAGCAGTGACATTTCTGCTCACTGTGCATTGACCAGTGCTCATGACCACACCCACAGTAAGAGTCTAAGAGATCTAGTAAGAAAAGGAAAGAGGGTGCTGTTGTTGACTACAACTCTGATGGTGCAGTACCCTAGCTGCTGAGTGACAAGACTTCTGACGAAGTGATTAGCTACCTAGACCTCAAAGTCTTAGGTTCAAGTTCCGGGTACCACTTGCTATGCTTGACCCTCAGCATCCTTAGCTAAAGATTGAGACCACTGATAATATCTGCCTCATGAGGTGGTAGTGGAGGATATAGCAGCTTAGATGCACAGCTATTATTAAGGAGACAGTGTTTGAGAGTGGGGTTACTGGCTTTCCCCAGTATTAGTACATCCCAGCCAGGCAGTAATCTGGAGAGTCACTGTGGGTCTCAAAACTTAAATGAGACAAGATATGCTCCCATTTGACCTGACACCTCTCTGTTGCATCCTATCGAAACACTCTGACAAATCCCACAATACCAGCTCCTGTAAGTCTGAAATGTCCTTTGGGCTAACAGAGGAGATATGCCTTTAACTAGTGATGCTCTGCTCCTCCTACACGTTCCAGGGAGGAGATGCCACTCCACCTGTGAGGTGGCCTCCAACCTGGAGAAAGATTTGTGGGCCATGGAACATTTGGACACTGGGAAGGGTGTGGGAGTTCTTCTCTGCCCTCTGTTCCTTTCTAAAAATCCAGCTTGGAAAGAGGCTAGGAAAAGCTGCTCTCAGCCTCTCACTGGAGTGTTCTGTAAAGGATAGGAGAAACTTCTGTTTTAAAAGAACTGTTGCTGTTTGGGAAGTTGGGGAGGGGAAGATGCAGGCAAATTGTCTGTAAGGTAAGCATCAAATGTAAAGTTTGGCTGTGAAGTAGTGGGATTGACTGTGGAGTGGGGGGTTGTGGAGTGAGGGGTTGACTGTGGAGTAAAGAAGTTAACTGTGGAGTGGAGGGGTTGACCATAGAGTGGAGGGCATCTTGATAGGAGCAGCACGGGCCTTAGAAGCTAGAAAACCCACTGCTGAGCCTGAGCCTAGTACAGGTGCCTACAGAGTCACCCACCCCACATGGAAGCATCCATCTGTCATATGGCCCACCTTCTGGGGATTGGGCCAGGGGAGAGCTGCTGTTTGAAGTGAGTCATCTGTAACTTCAATTTCTCTTCCAGTTTCAGCTTCCTTGTATGTTAACTAAAAACTTAAAGGGATTATCATGAAGATTGAGTGTTGGAAAGGCTGGCTCAAGGCAGATACTAAGTGTCTTTGTTAGGGTTTTACTGCTGGGATTAGACACTATGACCAAGGCAAATTTTATAAGGACAACATTTAATTGGGGCTGGCTTACAAGTTCAAAGGTTCAGTTCATTATCCTCAAGGCAGGAACATGGTAGCATTCAGGCAAGCATGGTGCAGGAGGAGCTGAAAGTTCTACATCTTCATCTGACGGCTGCTAGCAGAATACTGACTTCCAGGTAGCTAGGGTAAGGGTCTTAAGCCCACGCCCACAATGACACATCTATTCCAATAAGGCCACACCTCCTAATAGTGCCACACCTTGGACCAAGCACATACAAACCATTGTGTAGCAAGTGAATGGTACTAGCTCCCTAACTGCCCCATACCAACACTCTCCCTACTTTCACCTGTATTCTCTCCTATTTTTGGAAGTCTGGTGAAACTGACTTTAAAACATTCTTAAAGTATGTCCAAGATACTCTCTGTACTGAGAATGTATGTGTGCTGCTCCTGAGAGCACAGGAAGAAAAAGTCTGACATCTCAGAAACATTGAAAAAAATAGATCCAACAGCACTCCAAGTGGTGGGTTTTGAAGAGTCTCCTATTAAGAGAAGGATTTGAAAACTCTAAAGCTTACCCAATCAAAAGCCATCATCCCAAGAAAGGAAGGGAGATTTTGAATCAGAATCACTCAAATCTATATGTTGCCCAGCTGCATCAATAAGCATTGGAGCACTGGAGAGAGAACTTAAATAAAAATGGCAAGAACTGAGTGAAGTGGAAACTTCTGGTTTCTTTGGAAAGGCAGTTATGTCAAATGATGGTTTGCTGGACACATAGGTGAAAGTGGTTTTGCTAAAGCAGACACGGGAAAGAATGTTTTCGTGAAGCAGACAAGGGTGAAAGGATGTTTGGCTATAGCAAACATGTGAAATGACACATGATGATTAGAAGGAGTATAAATATGACCCCCACAGACAGAGACTTTGAGCAGAGTGGCTCTCTTTGCTCCACCTCACTCGCTAGTCCTTCCATGATGACACACCAGTGCCCCCCCAGAGCTGTGTCTCTAGTTGCGTATGTAGCAGAGGATTGCCTCAATGGGAGGAGAGGCCCTTGGTCTTGTGAAGATCATATGTCTCAGTATAGGGGAATGCCAGGGCCAGGAAGCAGGAGTGGGTGGGTTGGGGAGCGGGGTGGGAGTATGGGGGCTTTGGGGGTAGCATTTGAAATGTAAATGAAGAAAATATCTAAAAACATGACACGCATATATTGCCTTACATTATGTTGCTGAGCTTCGAGTGTAGTGACTTCATAGAGAGAAACTTCTCGTGAAGTGAGGTGCCTGTGGCTTCTTGCTGCATCTGCTGACTTGGGCCTATTGTCAAGCCTTGGGGTTTCTTCTGGATTGAACTGCTCTTGTTGATTCATGCATGCTGTCTGCTGAGTGGACTGGTCTGCAGCTGCTGATGTCTTTGATGTTTGCTAGTAGACTGGACTGAGAACAACAAAGATTGGAATCACCCCAGGTCCACTTCCCCCATATCCTAATAACCTTTCTTTTCCATTATCTCTGGTGGGTGGTGGGCTAGAGGGGAGGTTAAAAACTTATTAAAGTAGGTTGAGAAAAATATATGCCTATAACTAAGTTCACCTTGGGATGTGGAAAGTCCCAAGGACTGCAGCAGTCTGCACAACAGGAGGCCAGCAAAGCTTCAGAACTGGAAAGGACACTTAGAAGCAGAATAAAATCACTGTCACTTCCCAGCAAGAAGATCCATGATGCTCCTCTCATGGGCAAAGGAGCAGAAAAAGATAACTAGTGGATAGGTAAGGAGAACCCTGCCAAACCTTTAGTAGGTTTACAGCAAAGAGCGGGTTTGCTTATATGGGACCCAGAAGAACCCAGAGCAAGACCACATCAATCTTCATCTGCATCTAGAGCACAGAAGTATTGTGCCAATGGCTGGCATAGCCCAAGAGGCTGAGGCTAGACTGGGACAGGAGGTTCAAAAGAAATCCCTCCCAGGTATTTGCAGCTTCCACCAGATACACAGCATCTGCCTCCATCTTCTGAATGGAGAGAGGACTCTGAAGACTCTGGGATCTAGGGCAAATGGAAGAGCAAAGAGGAGTCCTTATAGTGGGGAAGGGACAGCCAGATAATCAGCCTCTATAGGCTATAATTCTAGACTCTCTCTTGCTCAGAGTGTAAACGGAAAGCCACCACACCCAATGTGTTTTCCATTTTAATTCAGCCCAAGATCAGCCCACGGAATGGTCCTCTCACGATTAAGATGGGTTTTCCAAACAATCAACACAATCAAGATAATCCTCCACAGGCTTGCCCAAAGTCAAACTGATCATTAACAATGGCCATCACAAGGATCACCCTTAGAAAATGTGTCCAACAAAGAGAAGGCATCCTCCAGTCTCAGCTGCAGGCTTTCCTACAGACCCCCGGCCTTTGGTGCAGCATCGAGCAGAAGCAGAGCAGCACAGCGAAGGAGAACAAGAACAGAGCTGTGCAGCCGCCTGGGGTTGACAGGAGGCACTGAAGAGCTACTGTATATACAAGGGAGGCATGGGCTACTGTACACACAAGATTCCACAGGCCCATGCATGCTGGTATAAACAGAAAGCGAAGGGGAGCTTGGGCCAGAGTGGGGGTGAGGGCTGGGATTGGCAGTGGGAGTAGGCTGCTGGGTCACAGGTCAGGTGATAGTAGACACCTGAAAACTGTTAAAAGATGACCCCAATGAGCTGACATGCTTGCTATGTGTACTTTTAAAGTTGCCAGCTAACCTGTCACCTTTCCCAGTCTGAAATTCCTGCCCACCAGGTCACACACACACACACACACACACACACACACACACACACACACACACACAGACACTTTTCTGACAAGAGAGCTGTCTTACATGATGTTATGCATGCTGGTTATTAAACTGCAAGCCCCCTCCAAGGCACTGCTGAGCTCATTAAAGGTCTACTCAAGTAAATCTGGATGCTAAAACTGGAATGAGGGGCTGGAGAGATGGCTCAGCATTTAAGAGCACTTGAGACTCTTACTAACGATCTGGGCTTGTACTTTCTGTTACCAGCGCACACACACACACACATATATATGGCACACACATGTGTGGTCAAAACACTCATACATACATATAAAAAAATTAAAGTAGAATGTGTATTTATTTATTTATTTATTTATTTATTTATTTAGTCAGGGAGGGGATGGCTGTGTGCCAAGGCACATGTGTGAAGTCAGAAAACAACGTAGCTTCTTGCCATTTGATTGGATTGCGTCTCTCTTGTTTCTGATAGCTACCTGTGATCTTCTGGTAAGTCCCACATCTCCAGATAGAATTTCTGGGATTGCAGGCAATGGGTCTTTGCACTTGGCTTTTCACATGGCTCAGAGGAGTGAACTGAGGTCACCACCTTTGTGTGACTGGCACTTTTACCCACTGATCTCCGTACCTGGCCCCCAAACGAGTATTTTCATAAGTAATTTTAAAGGGACTCCTAATATTTGGACAGATGTGTACTATCTGACCTAGAGTCACATTCTGATGCTACAACAACAATTTAAGTGAGAATTACAAGAATTGTTGGATCTCTCCAACCACCAATTTCCCATCTGAATATACTTAGTTAATGGTAGCATCCCTCATAGGCTAGTTGAAGGCCAAAGCTCATATCCATGAATAACACCGTACAGGATACATAGCATGTGCTCAATAAAAATTAGAATTATTTGACAGAAACTGTGAGGTACATCAAGAGAAAAAGGCCAAAGGACTAAGTTCTGCTTCCAAGCCTATTCTCACACAATGTGTCCTGTAAATCTGAGGGCTGCTCTCTGTAACTGTCAAGTCAGGCTGTAACTAAGGCTGGGCTTAGGAATTTAGTACCCCACCTCCCATACTGGGCTCCTTCCCCTTCACCCTAACAGGAACTGTCCCAGGAAGGGAACATTTGTTCCACCAGCCGTGAAGTTCACATGACAGTAAAACAAGAATGGCATCACAGCTGCCACCTCCTGCCAGAGGCGCAGAGAAGAGAGGAAACTCTAGGGAAACACCTGGCAGACCAAGTAGAGTCTGAGCTGAGGATGTGGAGGAGGCCTCCTAACCTGGAACCCTGCTCCAGGCACCACACTAAACAGAGCAGAGAGAGCCATCTTCTCAATGCACAGTGTCCACACAGCCCCCATATTCAAAGCCCTTCCTAGTGCCAACATCAGCCTCACTATCTTCCCCCTCCACCAGGAGTGCCTCCAGGTTCTTCTGAGTGCACTGGTCCAACTCATTTCCTACAGTTTCCGGGAAGCCACTCTAAAGGGCTCCTAAGGGCAGTAGAGAGACCATGCATACATCAAGCCCCCCCCCCCCCCCGTGAGGCTTCATCATTCTCTATTTTCTACTGAATTATAAAAGAAGTACCCTAGACTAGTATCTCACACAGATTCTTACACCATCATTCCACTATGCTGCCCTGATCTCCAGCCAACCCAGGCAATTCTCCACACTCAGGTCTGGGTCTTCATGCGAGTCCTCTATGTCTGTTAACCCTATCCTCCTGGAGTCCTAATATAATCCATCCTCTTGGATGGTTGAAAATGTTCTTTGAGCTCTGCCACTTACCTAATTCCGGGCCCCTGTTTTGTCCTGGAACTCATAGACTTTCCTTGGTGCTATAAGACACACTCAGAGGCTGTTGAAGTCAGAGCCTGTTCTTTCTGCCCGTTGCAACTCCTAGATCAGCACTGTCTGTCCATGACATGTAACCTAGGAGTTGCCAAGTGAGGGGCATTGGAAGGTTATGGCCATCACTGAGGAGGGAGTTAAACAAAATGGCTTACAGGTCCTTCCTGTTCCAGCCCTCAAGGAGCCTGGAAGGCTGGAGAGGTTTCTCTGAGCTCCACATTTTTTTAATTCCTTCAGTACTTAGTGGTCTTTCTTTAAAAAAAAATATTTTATACTCAATGTTTTGCAAAAGCAATGTACTCACACAATTCAAAATAATCTTGTCATTGAATATTACAAAGGACAAAGTCGCAAACCCTCCGCTCCTATAGCTGTTAGCACTGTGTAGCCTTCCAGATTTCCCTCATGCAAGTATGAATTTTGTCCTCATGTTTTATTTCCTAAAAGTGGGTTACGGTGTGCTGTTTAGACTGTGGATGGTCAGTTGCAGTGAAATTGCTATGCGAGAATGGACTTCAAAGCTCCTTTATACCCTAATAGGACTGGTTTAAAAATGCTTAAATCCTTGTTTCTTGCTTGGCTGCCCTTCCACAACTTTCTTGGGCCTGCCTGGAGGAGAACTGTTCCAACGGGTAAGGAGGGGCCACACTCTCACTTCCTCAGACACACTTTTAAAGAAAAACCTGAGTCTCCAGGGCATCCTGTAAGTTGCCATTTGCGGTATGCCACGTGCCTGCCTCTCGGCATCTTCATCTGCCAAGAGAGAAGTCAAGAGACTTGGGGTCAGCTGCAGCTGTGTCCCTAACTGTCCGTGCAACAAGTCTTCAGTCACTATGAGCCTAGTCCACTCCTCTATAGGATAAAGACATGGCCCATGTGATTTTCAAGGGCTTACAGCCAGTGCTCTCAGGCTCTCTTGCTTTGGCTGGTAGCCTCCAGGCTTTGTGAGCATGAGAGAGTCCATGGCTGTTCCAGGAACTATACTGGGACTGCTAAGCCCTTGCTGCGGCCATAGGCTGAGTGTATCATATATCAAGGTAAGAGGTGGGTTTCCTGGGGCTCCACAGGCTGGCTTCTCAGTGGCAACTCTCTCCCCAAATAGTCATAGAGACTTGGATAGACTCCATGACTCTCAAGGTACAGACCCCAGGAGGCCCAGGGCTGCACATGGGGAGGCCAGGCTGGGCCTCCATTCCAGCTTCAGGACCAGCCATTGTCCCCATACCCTTAAAGCAGGTGACACCAGTGTGAGGAACTGTGTGGCCTCTGGCAGCCTCTGCTGGGGAAGTTCTGTCAATTCTTCTCTGCCCCTCTTCCTCCAGCATGCCTCTGCCTGCAGTGATGGGCCTGCAGAGTCCAGAGGGAAAAGTCACTCATGCTGGCCACACAGCTACCTGAGAGCTACTGTGCTTCAAGGATGCCAGGCTCAAAACAGACAGCCTGGGCTTGATCCCTCCTTCAGGAGGCCTCATACCCACACCCACAGTAAGACAGACGTCCTGGGCCACTCCTGTCAGAGTCACAGCCTACACATGGCTCACCTGACCTCTTGTTCCAGCAGAATCCTTTGTCAGAGGGTCAGTTCTCTGTATAGGTGCTGAAGGCTGTCTATCTGGCTTCAAACTTCTCTATACCTTTGTAAGCTGAATAGGTAGTAGGGAGAGAGACGTTACAGCTTTGTTCTCAATAGACCAACATTCAACTTAGAATGGAGAATCAGACCTGGATTCAGACTCAAACCTGCTGGTACCACCACCTCTCCCCTGTTGGGTAGAAACCATCAGGAGATAAATTACTGACTTTCTCTGTGAGTGATACCCCAGTTCTCTGCTGCTCTAAATTCTCTCTCTACTAGGAAAGGCAGCTCAAGGCTGTCTCTTTCAGCAAGTCTTCTCCACTGAGGTCCCCATGCTCCAAACAGCTTGATGAATTTCCTTTAGGGGACACCAAAGAGCAAGGCACTCTGGGCTGCTCTCTGGAACATACGTGTGCTTATTGCATATAACCAAAGGCTAGGTCCTCCGGAACGCAACGTTCTGCTTCCCTCTCTGTCCCCAGAGCCCTTCTCCTGATGCACACACGAAAGGCCTGCAACAGTAACCAGCTGATCCACTGTCTCATTCCCTCCTGAGGAGGGCTCGTCACACAGTCACAAGCATGGATCCTGTCCCAGCACCCAGACCATTCAGGAGGGAGAGGAATATAAGGGAGCAGAGCTGTTGACAGGGCTCGAGGGTCTGGGGACAGGCTTGAGCTACATTTTGTTAGCCTCTTTACCAACTTTACTTCCTCTGTTAGGAAGTCCTACATTGCATCCCTTTCTGTCACTCACTCACACACACACACACACACACACACACACACACACACACCCATACATCATACATATACACACACACATACATGCATGCATACACACACACAAACATACACACACACACACACACCCATATATATGTATATATATATATATATATATACATACATACTCACACATATACACACACTCATACACACACATACATGCATACGTATACACACACCCATATATACAGACACACAAACATATACACACCTATACATGTATACATATACCACATCCATAGATACACACACATATATATATGTGTGTGTGTGTATATATACATACACACACACACACACACACATATATACACACATACACACATACGAATACATACACACACACACAAAATATGCACACATACACACAGGTTATCGTGCCTCCTCACACATACATACACCCTCCTCTCAGCTCCTCCTCCATGGACACATTAGGACATTTATAGACTTTATAGACTTGAGTAAAAACCCTGCCCCATCAACCACATATCACTTGCCAGCACTATTTCCCCTAGGGATCATGTAAGAGCCCCTCCCCCACACCAGGCTGTTGGGAGAGAGGTCAGAGCAAGTTGGTCAGGAAATATGGAAGTCGCAGCAGCAGCAGCAGCAAGAGCAGCAGCAAGAGCAGCAGCAATGACAAAAAAACACCATTGTATCCCCAGGTCTGACCAAAACCCTTGCCACCACTTACAAAGACCCTACCATTTCCAGTCCATTCCGGTCAATAAGTATCTGGGGAAAACCTTAATGCTTGATTTCTTTTGCTTCGTGATTTGTGGCCAGGGGGCTCAGGATCCTTAAGTCCAAAAGGGTGTTTCTGCTCATTAGGCAAGACGTCAGGCCCAGGCAGAGAGGCTTTCTTCAGCCCACCCTGCAAAGCCCCAGCCTCAGGTTGAGGAAACCTCCAAGGCCAGAGCTAAGGGTCTCATGGTGACAGTCACTCAGCCGCGTTCCACACGTGTGCTATTGCTGAGTCGGAGTTAAGCTTGTAAATCCGTTATTTATGATGCGGGATTGCACGCATGCGCGGTGTGGTGCGGGCGCATTAACAGCACTGTGAGAAACTCTGATGGCCTGGCTTTGGGAGACACAAATCCTACCACCGCTGTGTTACCAGGCATTTCTTACCGTTAGTTCCTTCGAAGTGGATGCTTATATTTAAACTCACAACTTCCCCTGGCCGATCATACCACACAGATTATAAATGGTTCAGTCATTTGCATCCGAGTTCTGGGCTTCTACCTTAGCTAGCCCCCACTTCCCTCGTGTAGCACTGAGCTCAAGACTCCAGTCTTGCTCATGAAGCAAGAATCTAGAGACCCATGGACACTGCAGAGCAGAAAATCCTTTAGTTTGGGGCAGAGAGCAGAAGCAGAGAATTGCATTCCAGTGGCACAGCCCCAGGGTAGACACTGGCGTCTCAGAGCTCTGTGGTGGGGCACCCAAGGGCTTCTGCTAGGCTAAAGTGAGCACGACCGTATCTGCCAGTATCAGCCTTGGCCAGAGAGGAAGGCATCTCAGAGTGACTACTGTCAAAAAAACAAAACAAAACCAGTGCCAAAACAGATCCGTGCCATGAGCCTTGACCTCTATGACAGTCTGGATGGGTAATTCACCATCATGAGGTATCATAGGACCATGGAGTTCCTGACCCAGCCATGCAGGTCCCTGTCATGTGTCCAGGCAGAGTAGAGAACATTTCAAGTGACACTTTTTACTTAAAATGTTGATTTATGATTTATTACAGTCCTTTGCTTTCTTGTTTATTTATTTATTTATTTATTTATTTATTAATCTTCTTTCATCTACTTTGTAGAACCAAGCATTGAGCTGCCAGCCTCACACACGCAGGCAGGAAGTACTCTGCCGCTGCTGTGGCTCAGTCCAAGACTCAGTTCGAAGTTTACTTTTTAGGAGTGTCTCACACCGTTGACCAGGCTTGGCCTTGAACTCTGTAGATCAGGCAGGCCTTGAACTTGCCATCCTCCTGCCTCAGCCCACCGAAATAATTTAGCATATGTCAGGGTGTATTTCTTTTCTTTCTCTTCCTCTGCTCTTCTCCTGGCCATGACTTGGCTAACTATTTCTTGGGGTATATTTGTCACAGCCATAGCCTCACCAATTCACTGTCTACCCTACCTCACTCCCCATAGCCCCACCAATTCACTGTCTATCCTACCTCACTCTCCATAGCCCCACCGATTCACTGTCTACCCTATATCACTCCCCAGAGCTTGTCCTTCTGATTCCTTTCCCCAACACACCCCTCCCAAGTTCTCCCATTCTTCCAAGCCTATTCATTGCAACCTCCCCCAGTGAGACTCCCCCTCTCCCTTCAACCTCTGCCGGGCTCCCAGACTGCACAGTTCCCTAGCAACTGTGACCCATCTTGCTTGTCCAACCTTGCAGATCTCCTGGAGGCCATCTCTCCTAAGACAAGCAAGCATTTACAAACTCCACAAATCCTTGCCCCCTTTTTGGAGAAAAAGACTTCTGTTACAATCCAATTTTTAAACTCACTTGGCCTCTACTTTATAACCCTACTGGCAGCCATCTAGTGTGCAAAAACAGCACTTCACTTACACAGTGTGGCATCTGTGTAAGTGAGCCAGCTCATACATGGAAAAGTTTAGAACGAGCCCCTTAAACTTGATAAGCACAGTTTTGAGATCATGGGAAGTCGTTACTGTACTGCTACTACTGTAGTTAGAGTGTGCATTGCAGGATTGTTTATGGAAATCTGGAGACAGAACAAATGTCTAGAATTAGGAAAATGATTTCAATGGTGATTATCTGTATGATTCTATGAAGACTTAAATAATAATAAAGTGTGTTTACCTTTGCCAGTCTGAGTAGATGGCAGCATAGCTCTGGTTTACAGAAGCATCTATGACCAGTTGCTCACAGCCACAATTTCACCACTTGGGAGCCTGAAGCAAGTGTGCTATGATTTTCACCTTTTTAATGACTAGATCCACAACCATGTCTGTATATACTACAACAACCCATTTATGGCACGGAAGTAGAGTTAAATGTCGCGTATTTGAGACTCAGGGAGCTTCCATAGGGCCCTTCCCTCAGGTTCCCATGCGATCTCAAGCAAGCCACTTCTCAATATCTCGTTGTGCTCAAGTGTCAAATGAAGACCACAATCGCACCTACCTGCTGGGGTGGAAACACAGAGTAAAGGAGTTTATAGGGCATATGTCAAACACTACGGTGTCTATACCAACAGGAGTTCCAAGTTGCTTGTTTGCAATATTAGTATCTGCCAGGGACACAAGACTAAAAGAACGTAAGCCAAGCTATAGATGATCTCTTCTGGGGAAAGAAATCAGGAGGAAGGAAAATCCGTTGGCTCACACCAGCTTGCCTAACATCAAAAAATGCCACCTACTGCCAGAATGCTGCCAGGTTTGACTCCTAAGGACAACTGTTACCTGAGAGGCAGGGCCACAGGCCAGCCTTCCCTGTTCCCATACCCTGGTCCAAATTCCATCCCAAACTAGAAAATCAAACCAAAGATGTTATTACGAATCACTGCCCCCAACACTCTGCAGCCCCTCCATGGTGCTGAAGTAAATTTGTTGCGCAATGGGTTTTTTTGGGGGGAAGTGGTGATTTTGGTGTTTTACCTCGGCTGCCAAGGTACGGTGTAATACTTCTCTAGTCACCATTTTCCTGTGAGGATGGCACTATGCTCCAGCTCCTTCCTGTTCTCCCTCCACCTCTCCAAGTCCTTACCTTCCGGGATACTCTTCCATGCAGCCCCAGTCTGCACACTCCCTCCTAACCCCAAGAGCATCCTTGAGCTCTTGCCTCTGGACCGTTTCTACTCCAGTGACACTACGGGAGTCAGCTCAGTCTACGACACTGGCCAAGCTGCAGACAGGTGAGAATGCAGGTGCTCACCTACTGTCTGCTTTACTCCACCCGGGACCCCAGCAAGGCCACATTCAGGGGAGTCTTCGCCTTTACTTAATCCTGTCTGAAAACTCCCTCAAAGCTGTATTCAGAGGCTTGCCTCACTAATCTCAAAGATTCTAAAATGAGTCAAGTTAACAGTAACTATTGACCCCACAGCCAGTCTAGCAACCACAACCCAACACCAGGTTCTCATCCAACTCACTAGCACTCTCTTGCTCTATTTTACAGTTTTAAGTCTCACCAACCTGTCTGTGTATGCGTGTCTGTCTGTGTGCGTGAGTTTGTGTGTGTCAGTGTGTGTGTGTGTGTGTGTGTGTGTGTGTGTGTGTGTGTATGTGTGAGTTTTTATGTGTGGCAGTATATATGTGAGTGTGTGTGCCAGTGTGTGTGTGAGTTTCTATGTGTGGCAGTGTATGTGTGTGTGTGTGTGTGTGTGTGTGTGTGTGTGTGTGTGTGAGAGAGAGAGTTTTTATGTGTGGCAGTGTATGTGTGAGTGTGTGTGTGTGCCAGTGTGTGTGTGAATGTGTGTGCGTGAGAGTTTCTATGCGTGGCAGTGTATGTGTGAGTGTGTGTCTGTCTGTCTGTGCCAGTGTGTGTGTGAATGTGTGTGTGTGTATGTGTGAGTTTCTATGTGTGGCAGTGTATGTGTGTGTGAGTGTGTGTGTGTCTGTGCCAGTGTGTGTGTGAATGTGTGTGTGTGTGTGTGTATGTGTGAGTTTCTATGTGTGGCAGTGTATGTGTGAGTGTGTGTGTGTGTGAGTGTGTGTGTGTGTCTGTGCCAGTGTGTGTGTGAATGTGGGTGTGTATGTGTGAGTTTCTATGTGTGGCAGTGTATGTGTGAGTGTGTGTGCCAGTGTGTGTGTGAATGTGTGTGTGTGTATGTGTGAGTTTTTATGTGTGGCAGAGTGTGTGTGTGTGTGTAGATGCAGTCAGGCTTGATAAGTCCCTATCCTCCAAGTCCACATTTTTTCTATCTCTAACATTTGGAGCCACCATACCAGGAGCTCCCATTCCTGTCCTAGTCACAGCTCTTTCTCCCTTGCTTCTCACAATGAACCTCTCCGACTGTTCCTTCAGGTTGGCTTAGCTCCCTGAGCCCTGGGTAAGGACCTTTTCCCTCTGTCCCCTGCTCTGCCAAATCCCAAGCCAATATGCAAATGGGCAGCACTATGTGTGTCCTCAGATGCACTGTGAGTTCCTGGAAAGCAGGCCATGCCCGACTTCTCCTCCTTCCCAGGGTGGGCACAGGAAAGAGGGTGAAGCACGTGCTGCGTTAGAGGAGGAGGGGTACCTAGCATGGAGCCCTATTAAGCAGAAACAGCATCACTGACAGTGCGGGGCTCCTCATCACAACCTTTCCTATTTGTCTCTTAGTTCTCTTTTCTCCTCACTAGGACAAAAAAGAAGAAGAAGAAAGAGATTGTTAAAAATTAAATCCAAAACTTTCAGCTCTGATGAATTTCTCAAAAGCCAATAATTCCACATGGCTTGTCTAAAATTAGAGAGAAGTGACCAGGATTTTTAGTTGATTGGCTCTAGTAGTAGATGCAAGATAGTCAAAATCTATTTAAATGACTTTCCTAGGGAATTGGAGCAGCAGGCAATGCCTCAGACGCCAGAAGTCCATTTAAATATTACACAAAAAGAAGGGAATTAGTGTGGTCAAGCTGCTAACATGATCAGGCAGGGACAGAAATGCCCTGGAGAAGGAAGTGCTGAGTGTTTCATCTTGAATCCATTTGCAAAATACACACATTTATTTACCTAGGTTACTACTTTGGCCACTTCCTGGTCAAATCAAGGCTGGGATGGCCAACTGAAATTAAAAATTGACCAAGACTAAAAAATTAATTTGACTCTTCAATTGACTTGTTTAGCAATACAAAACAATCCGATGGAGTTGGAAGTTGCTGCAGTGTTCCAGCCTGTGTCTGCAGACCATGCTGGCCAGCAGCAGTTCTCAGCTCCTTCCATCCAGAGTGCCCACAAGAATGGGCCATGCTGAGGCTGTTTATGAGCTCACAGTGCAAACTGATTCCTTTCTTCTCCAGAGGAAAAAATTAAATTCCCACCAACACCTACTGCTGTCTTACAGATGGGCCAAACACAGAGGCTCCAAACATTCTACCAGAAACACACAGGCACACACACACACACACACACACACATTCTGTTTAGGCCCCATGCTACCCAGACACTTCTTAAATTGCTTTTCCAGTAGAATCTCAGGAAAAGGTTCTGTTTAACTGCCACCCATATACATGGCTAGGATAAGAATGATTTTGTAATCTATACCCTCCGTGGTCCCTCAGGGGTCCTTGGGAGTAACTCTAGCTCCTGCCTGTTTAAAGATCTCTTATGTGCTGTGGAGTGAGTGTGTGCTATCCTGAGTTTCCTGTGACCAGCAGAGGCAGGAAGACCACACAGTGTCTGCTGTAACACCCCACAAGATGAGGTATGGCATGCAGACCTCCTGTGCTAGAACGGGGTGACTGGCAAAGATGTCATTTAACGGATGGGTAATGCTTCAGCGTTTTCATTATGGAATGTATCCCTCCTTATCCCCACAGTAGGATCAGAGCTCGCTGGCAGGGCTGGCTCTCCCATAACTCCCACAGGTTGCAGAATCCCCTTCCCTTCTGCCTGCTGCCCCTACATTGTCAACAGATCACAGCTGAAGCCCCAGTGGAATACCCCATCCAATTTCCCATAAAATGAGACATGAAAATAAACACACATTGTATGTTGGTTTACATTTCTTGTACAGCCCCAACAGGGGTGACAGGAAAGACATTAAGGAAACTATTTCTAAAGTAATGGGCTACATTTTCACAAGAATACTCTCACTGACCCTAAAAGGAAAGCCATTCAGTTGGCTAACATCCTATATAATTCTTTGAAAACCTTCTTGAGCATTCCCATTTTAATTTCTAAAGTCAGCAGGGCTTGCTGGTGCCCTGTGCTTAGTGACAACAATTCATACTGATGGGGAGGGCCTATGAGCATTCTTCTATAGAATGGAACTTTTGGTTATTTCTCAGGACCTTATTTCAAGAGAAGGAAAGGTCTGAAGTCTAGCCCTGATAGAGGTATGTTTTGTTCCTAGAAGTCTGCTTTCTCTAGACATCCCTGCCCTCATTAAAAAAGCATATCACAGCTGTCACCTTTATGTTTTCAGTCTTGCAGTTTCCAGGCCCCAAACAGAATGTCATCATTTATTTTTCTTCTGGGGAAAAGAAAGGCAGTCAGCTCCTATGCGTGCTCAGTGCCAAACGCCCCAGAGAAAGGGGCTCACCTCTAACTCAGAGCACCTGGCAGGTATGGGGTAGTGAGATGCCTGAACTAGGGGAGGGTAAGGGCTATTTTATTTCTTTCAAGCAGATTCACTAACTAGATAATAATTGCTTGCCATTAGCGCATTAAAATTGTATGTGAGTGGGGCTGCTAAAGTGCTAGCCAACAGTTTGTTCTCAGGTAGATAAGCGTCCCTCCTGCAGTCTCGTTCACACTGTTAATTTGCTGAGCAAACCCTTTTCTTGCGAATGGTGTAAACATCACTTCTAGGCTCCAGGAAACACACAGGTAATCGTATGTTTCCCAAGACAGCAGCTCATCTTCCACAGCCAGTTCACTACAGAGAAAAGTAGAATCGAAAGCAAGAATAAAAGTTGGGGGAGGGGTGAAAGAGGGAAAAGGGGTGAAATAGGGAAGAGAAAGGGAAGGAGAGAGGGAGGGAAGGAGGGAGGGAACAAAGGAGGGAAGGAGGGAGGGAGGGAATGAAGGGAAGGAGAGAAAGAAGGGATGGAGGGAGGGACCAAGGGAAGAAAGGAGAACAGGAAGAGGTAGAATAAAGTGAGGAAGAGGAGGAGAAGTGAGCAGGGTACAGAAGGTGAGGAGAGTGGCTGCTTTCAGATAATTGCCTCTTGCTCTCTTAGAAGAAAATTTTTAAGTTCCATGCTCCAAATCCCTGGCTAAGCCTGAGCCCCCTAATGTTAAGTATTCCTCCTCTGGTCCTTCCCCTCCCATAATTATCCCCCTGATCCACCCGATCTTACCCCTGTGAAAAGCAGGGGTTGAGAATGTGAGGGTGTGAGTGTGGTGCTCTGTGGGCTTTATCTGCTCGCTCCTCTCTCTGGGCAGTGCTTGTGGGTCCAGCGCACCTTGGAAAGCATCTTAGAAAGACTCTCTAGCCTCCTATGCAGCATTTCCCTGGGGCCAGGCTTACTGTCACCTCAAAGGGGGTAATGCTGCAGACCAAGAGCAGAGAACGATGAAAGGGCCAAGGGATGTTCTGTGCAGAATTTCAGGAGCCTGTCACCCAGCCTTGGCACAGAAGATGCCAACAGGAGTGTGGCCTGGGACATTGGGTCAAAGCTATGTAAAACTCAACAGGATGCCTTAGTCTCCCCTGAGCATGATTTGTGAGTTGGCATTTGAAACCCAGTAGCTTTCCAAATCCTCACAAATAACTCATGGAGTAGTGAAATGCCTGAAGGCAGACAGTTTGAAATCTGGAACACAAAAGACTGAGATAGCCCCCACACAGGAACATGAAAGGCTGAGATAGCCCCCCACACACAACCAGTCTTCAAATGACTTTGGCTTGACCGTATATGCATCTAAGCATATTCACAAACAAGACAAATTGAGGTTGAGTCAAGCTTTTGTTATCGATGTATTACAGGTAAGATTGATGCCATTTGGGGTGCAGGCTGAATTTGAGATCACATGAGCAACAGTTCCTGCTTCAGAGATATGAAGATACCCAGCCAGCCAAGTCTCCTAGCTCTGACAAAAAATTCTACAGGGTTCTTGGCTCTTGCGGGATCTCAAAGTGTCATACCCACCCACCACTCAGGAAAGGGCACAAGCTCACATCTGGAAGCTGAAGAGAACTCCAAGAAGCTTGAAGCTTCCTGATTATATGTGAGTTTGTGACATAATCATAATTTTCCTTCAGTTACATTTTACTTGAAGATCCTCAATTAGAGAGAGAGAGAGAGAGAGAGAGAGAGAGAGAGAGAGAGAGAGAGATGGGTATAGTGGTACATGCCTTTAATCCCATTGCTCATGGGGCAAAGGCAGGCAGATCTTTGTAAGCTGGAGGCCAGTATGGTCTGCAAAGTGAGTTTCAAGACAGCCAGGGCTACATGCCAAGAAACCAAATAAAAAAAAAATGGTCCTAGAAAGTTACCACATGCCCCCTACACTCCCAGAGTCCCCTTAACACACCACTTCACCTGACAGTTAGAGAAGGACAGACAGCCAAAGAAACTGAAATTTTGATCTTTGTAAAGGAAAGTGATACTTACCAAAGTAGGGAAAACAAAATTTTATTTCCTTAAAGATCTTAAAATTTTGTTTTTAATTTTGTGTATTAGTACACATGACTTAAAGGGGCCAGAAGAGGGCGCCTGAGCCTCTGGATCTGGATTTAGAGGTTGTTGTGAGCCACGTGACCTGGGTACTGGGAACCAAGTTGCAGCCCTTCCAGACAGCAGTGTAGACACTTGCACCAGAGCATCTCTCTAGCCACTTCCTCCCCTGACAAGAACACATAGAGACACCAGTCCCCGGGACATTGCCCTAACGACTCAGCCACTACTAGAAAATGACCTGGGTGTTCCATAGGTTTTTCAGGAGCTTTCACAAAGTACCATGTCTATGGCCTGTGGAAAGTTTCCTCCCTTAGGTACCATCTAAATGTGGTTTAAGAGCAAGCTCTCAGAACACCTTGAGAATGTCATACTCATAAACCCAACGCCATCATCCCTTAATACACCTAAATTCTGATGAAGTCACAAAGGTGTCAGAGTGAGACACAAAATCCTCAAGGGACTGTCATCAATTTAGCATTCACATGAGACATTTATTCTACTTATCAAAGTACAAAAGGCACACTCGTGAAATGCAGAAACCCAAAATAAATATTATGAGTTGGTCCCAACTGGATTTACCTCAATTTATCATCTTGACGATATCACAGAGCCACACCTTCTGAAACCTGACAGTAGTTAGAGGAAGGTAACATCTCTCTGCAGTCCCTTCCATTGGCCTGACCTGCACACACCCCTCCAACTCAAACGAAGATTTTCAGTAACCAAAGGGGGCAGTTTCCATGAAAAAACCGTGTATGAGGGCTTGACAACTCTGAAGCAGATTATCATCATGTCATTTGATATACGATGAGATTAGGCCAGAAGGAAATGAAACCAGAAGTGTAGGAAATCAAGGAGGAGGGGATAGCAGGACAGATGCAGAGCCCTGGAAAAAAATGGAGCAGGCAACACAGCAGGAAGCCAGGCCAACGCTGTACCACTCAGAGTTTTTGTTCTTTTCTTACTGTTTCTGAACACCTGTGGTTTGGACAAACCAACTTCTCACTTGACAAGGGCAGATAGGAACCTTACTTTCAACTCATGCAACTTACACGTGGCCAGGAGTTTTAAGTGAGCTAGCATGAAACAAAGAAAAATAACCTAAGCCCAAACTTTAGTGGATCACCTTCAACTTGAACTTTCTTGAAACAGAACAGTAATTAGTACCCGTCCACACTTGTCTCTTCTGCATGACTTGTTTTGTGGAAAGTGGCTACAAAGGCCAGATTGAACACAAGGAAAATGGATCAAAAGAGTCATTTGGTAGAGTAAGGAACACGTCTATTCCCCTCTAGAGTCAGTCATCAGAACAACAGCACACACACACTCACATACTCATTCATACACATACATACTCATACATACATGCACACTCACACACATACATTCACTCTCACATGTACTCATATACTCACCGTCACATACATAATCACACTCACACATACACTCATATACACTCACATACCTACACACACGTACATACACACAATTACACACATACATACGTGCTCATATATACTCACACATGCACACACTCATACACACACACTCTCACACACATATTCAGACATACACTCACAAACATGCACTCATACACACACACACACACACACACACACACACTCATACACACACCACATCACCCTTTCTCATTCCACTGGGATAGTCACAAATGCCAAGTCCCGAAGTCTCTCATCCCTGTGTTTCCATTACCTATTTCCTCTATAAACTTACAGCACATGTATGGTAGATCAATTCGAGACTCACTTGCAGAACCAGAAGCAGAGCCAACACATAGGCTTAATTTTAAAATTTTCCAGATTGTCAGAATTTTAGAATTCAAACAAAAACTACATTTGACTTAGGGAGTCTTCTCCTCACCCACCCAACCTCCCCTCCACCCCCTGCTTCCTGGTGGAGGGAACAACAGGAGGTCAGCAGACCATGGAGAACAGGTGTCAAAAACTGGAAACTCTTCCACCCCTGAATAATTAAAAGCAGAGAGACATTCTTCTGTCTCATGAGCCCTCCATACGAGCAGAGCGGAGCTCTCTGAAGAGGCTTGGGCACTGCTTATTACTTTCAAACTGCCACAAGAAAAGAAAGTTCCTTGGAACCCAGAGTTCAGCGAGAAATGCACATTTGTGGGACGTGTACAAACACCCCAAATCTGGAACTCTGCCCCCAACTTCCTGTCACTCACCCAAGTCCACTGCACTCACGTGCTCGTTGCAGAAAATCAAAATGGCCAAGCAACCCCTTGAAAATGTGTCCTTAATCTTGATGTTACTTTAAAGCCATCATAAATCACACCACCTGCCAATCTTGCTGTGTTTTATAACCTGCAGGGAGAATTTGAGCGTCTCTGGCCCACCATCTCCAAGTAGCAAATGCCAGTTCTAAAGCTACTGGGCCTCAGTACTGCTTGGCCCCTTAAACAAGGCTCTTCAAATATATTAACTGCCACATTCTCAATTTCCTTTTTTATAATGGAGAGTAATATTCTCTTATGACCAGCTCCATGTAGCCAAGGGCAGCATCAGTCTAGAAACTGAAAAACTCCCAGTTGTGTTAGATGAGGCTGGCCTGTTCTCCACCTACACTCACTAGCATTCTCATGGGCTCCATTTTCCCAAAACTTGTCCTGAGGTCATATCCCTGCTAGCTTGCCAAGCTCCTGCTAAGTCCCAGCTCCTGCTGCAACACACTGGCACCCAAAGAAGTACCATGTCCAAGCTATAAAGGGAGACTCTTAACATGGCCTTCAGGATCGATAGCAAGGCTGAACCCAGGCAAGCCCAGGGCCTGGCTTGCCTTCAGGAAATTCCAGGCTGTCTACACAGCTGTGCTTCGAGTAGTACAACAAATTCACTTACTGAATGACAACAGCTTTATTGGCAAGCCAATTCAATTAAAGCCCCTGCATCCAACAAAGTCTCCGGCAGCCTTCTCTGCATAAAGAACATGGAATCATGCCTACATTTCCCTGAGTGCCCTCAGCCCTAGCTGTCCCTCTCCATGAGCCGAAGAGGGATGAATGAATTGGATGTGGCTGATGGTAATTAATGGCTGACTGTCAGAGAGTCATTTTGGAGGCTCAGCCTTTGAAGACTCCATAGTAAAGACTGAATCCCAGCACAAACTGACCAGGACACACAACAAGAACCAGCTTTCTAAATGGCGGGAGTGTCAGGGCACCTGGAGCAAGAAGGGAGGGGGCTCCAAACAAGGATAAATAAACAGGCTTGAAAAGGAAATAGACAAAACATCAGGGAACTTGCATTGATCAATGCTTTTTATACTATTGATATATGAATAATATGTTCATTTTTCATTTTTACAGAGTATGTCCTTTAGGCTACCATTACAGCAAACTCGCTTCAGAGTTCTGACATGAGCTTATTAGGGAGTGGAAGAGGAAGGCTGGCTGTACAGCTATAAACTAAACACATTTTCTTATAAAATATACACAGCAGATCATTTTTGCCTTCAGTAACAGAGATGTAAACTGGGGTTTTTCTCAATCCCTGGCCCAGTCTTGCCAAGCAATCATTTGGCAATTGAGGTACATGGAGGGAGGACTGTGGTTCCTGTTAACAAGCTCTGTGGACTCTCATTTACAGGGAAGCAGACCTCACACTGCCAGTAGTCACTGACACAGCAGGGCAAGCGCAGGCTGGCCACTTAGCAAGGCACAACGGGCTGTGTTGGGACTGAACTGTCCCTCAAGGAACAAGATACCATGTACGCAGTTTGAACCACCAGCAGAAGCCAAACAGATCCCTCTCAAAAAGTTCACGTGGGGTGGGAAGCCAGGCTCCCGACTTGCTTGTCTTAGGGGACCCTGGTGACTGTCCTGGCACTGCAGTAGAATAAGCCTCTTGTCTCAAGGAATTCAAGGTAGAAAATTCTGCCAAAACTGATGGAGAGTCCTCAGAATGTCAGCTGTGAACATGACTTCAAAAGTCAAGGTTCAGAGCAGTTGCTAACAGCACAGGAGGCTGCTCTGGTCTTCCTCCATGAGAGTAATTTGTTCTCTCTTACCACCCTATAGAACTTTTCATGGGTCTGGACCATGCACTTAACCCATTCGTTCTTGTGCAGTCAGCTGCCTCTTGTCTGTTTCCCCATAGACAGGAGAATCCTGGAAGCCAGGATCCAGCTCTTGGATACAGTTGGAACTCACTAAGTCTAAGTGGGACTGAATGGCCCTTGCAAGATGGAAATCACTTGGCAAAGCCTTTGTCTGAGAGTTGTGTAGGACCTCAGTGTCACCCTGCAGCCTTCAGAATTTCCCTGACGTTTTCTCCACTGTAGCCACCAAATTGGTTGCCCACTTTAATTAGAACAGGGGCCAGATGTCTGGCCAGCTTGCTAGAACAGGAAGAGCTAGCAAGCTAGTGGAGTTTCCCAGCTGGGGGCCCAAGAGGTTCACTTTGTGTGGTTTGGTCACCTTCCCGTGCATACTTCCTTCCCCCTTGCTGGGCTCCTCTCAGCCCCCAACCTGAGGGCAGCTGCCCTTTTATCAGCAAAGGCCCTTCCCTGACAGCACATTTGTCCAGCACAGTCTTTTACCCTGTCCAGTGAGTCAGTGACCAAAGGCATTTGCATCTTTGATCACTGGAAAGGCAAGGGACAATTGTATCTATCAAGAGGCTACAAGTGCTAAAAAAAAAAATCCCCTTTCAGAAGCCTGTCATCCACCAAGCAATGAAATCTAATATCTAAAGGCCATGACACCCGTTCATACTAGATTTCATTAATCAATGTTTTCATGGAAAGGATAAATCCTTTATGCATGCCTTTTTCCTGATTTTTCCCCCATTAAAAAAAAATGCAATGCTTATTTTCCTTCCCTGATATTTATCCACAGAGACCCACTACTGGGCACCCCAGGTGCTGGCCTCTGCAGACTCAGTCTTTCAAATTCACGGAGTGAATAGGGTACAACTGAAAAAATAAAAGATAGAAAGAGAGGCTTCTGTTCCTGTTAATCTTAAAGATGTCTCCAATGGGCCCTTTCGACCTGAGACAGACAGACAGACAGAGACTGTTTCATAACAGCAAGCCTGCACTTGGCATATGAATGACTAAAACATTAATGCCTCCTGAGTATGACACAGAGGATCACAGCCTTCTCTTTGACACTCACAGTGTACCATGCTACTAACACGGAACAAGACAAGTATGTAGATTTACAACTACAAAAGCCACACCTCACGTGAGTAGGTTCCACCGATGTCCTTGCTAGAGGTGCTGACCAAAGACCATTCACACTGCCTCTGGCCACACCCTGACACACACCCCCTACACATCAATAAAACCCCACACCACAGAGCCTGTTCATGCTGCTAAGAAGAAGGGTCCAAATAACACTTGAAGGCTAGGAGAAGAGTAGAGGGAGTTGTGGGGCATCTGAACACCTATGAGTGCACGAATACTTTACTATTTTTAATGGAAAACCTTTTTTATTCCATGGGTTGAGAGAAACAGAGAGCATTAAAGTATCCTTCTATTATCATTCAAGGTAAACTCTTCCTTAAATTCCCCATTTTCTCATTATCTTCAAATGCAGCACACACAGAGAAGCAAATACCTTAGTTTCTAAATGATGTTTTTAAAAACATGACAAATAATTTTCACAAAGACACTTCAAAAAAATATAATTTATTATGGTATGAAACTGGAAGCAGCCGAAATGGGGATAAGCAGGTAAGCAGCTAAGTAAACTATGATACATGGCAAGAGGCCTCCATGCTGAATTCTGAGGACAAAGCACAGGTGGTGACACAGAGAAACAGACACAGGCTAAGTGTGGAAAGAAATAGAAATTGTGAGGCACTGTGCCCTCAGCTAGATGAAAGGACTTTAAGGGGATAAACGAACAATTGTGTGAGGGATGATGAATGATATTCGTCTGTCTTCACACCTCACAATATCAATATTGTGTGTATATGTGTCTTGTAGATTTAAAACAAATGGAAAACCTATTAACTTTTAAAACAGCTATCTCTGGTTAAAATGGTTAATTATGAAAGAAGGAAAGGAAGGAAGGAAGGGAGGGAGGGAGGGAGGGAGGGAGGGAGGGAGAGAGAGAGAGAGAGAGAGAGAGAGAGAGAGAACAGTAATATGAAGCTATTCTAACTATAGTGCACCCAGATGAAGATGTTCCACGCAGAGTTAGCTTACAGGACAAGCACTTCCCCTCCATACTGCTCATGGCACAAACAGGTACAAATTTCCACTTCTGCATATTTGCATTGACTCCATGCTTCAGGCCTCTTTCCAAACTGTTCCATTTTGCCTAAATACTTTACTTCACTGCCATGGTATTGGGGAGGGCAAGTAGCAATGGCACTTAGGTGAGGCCTGAAGGTCAGACATCCTCTGACTCACAGGGGCAGTTGATAATAGGCTAGCTGTTGACAGCGGCAGTGGACAGACACTGGAGCAGCCATATGTGGGAAGAAAGGAGATGGAAGAACAAGCCTACAGTGTACCATAAGCTTGACTCACCTTGGGCCTATTATGGGAGATTCCAGAACACTGAAACAATCTTAAGTTTTGTCCTGAAACCTTCTCTGTGTGATCTTTGAGGAATTAAAAAATGTGTAATGACACAGAGGATAAAGGCACTTGCTACCAAGACTGGCTGCCTGAATTTTATCCTGCAACCCACACTGAGGGGGAGAACCGACTTCTGTAATTGTCCTCCGACCTCCACATATATTCCACGGTATGTGCACACTCATGCACATAATAAATAAATAAATAAATAAATAAATGTCTAAATCAATATGTAAGTCAATGAATGTAAAACTAGAATGGGAAGAAAAGAATCAGGACATTGGGGGTTACACAATAGCTAAGCTGCATACTCTGCCTAGATGTCCATCAACCGTAAATGGAGAAGGAAAATGTGCTGTATCTGTAAGGGCAATTATCTAGCCATAAAGAATAAGATCCCGTCATTTGAGGCAAAATGGATGGAACTAAAGGATATCACACTGAGTTAAATAAACTAGACACTGAAAGGCAAGTAGACATTCACAAAAGTAGATGTGAAAATAAAATCGTAATTTCTAGAGGTTGGAAAGGGGAAGGAAGGTAAAAAAAAATAATTTAGATTTGATCAGTGTACTCTGTGTACATGTGTGGTAATAGCTCACTGAACATCATCAAACTTGTACAATTCACAGATGTCAATAAAACTGGAGACATTGTTGAAAAGCAATTTTGTTTCGTCATTCCAAAGTGTCTCCCATTGTCTAGGCAGAACACTTTCATTTCTTGGCCAGAACCGACCTCTAAGCCATTGTCTTTGGAGCCTGCATAGAAAGATTGACCTAAAACTGGCTTTTACGGTGATAACTTGCAGAGGCTCACTCTCAGGTAAATGTCACAGTCAGACACAGAGACTTGGGGGCCACCAACAGTCGCTCCCACAGGTGTCCCACTCACTCGGCAGCACTTTCTGGGCTTCACAGGAAAAATTTCAGGTTCCAACTTTCTGTATCACAAAACCATCTTCCCTGTGGCCTTGGATGACCAGAAATTATAGTCCTAGCTTGTTATAAATGCTAATAATTCTGAAGGCAGTAACTTCCTCTTAGGAACAGGTTTTCTACTATGGAACACTTACTGACGTTATCAGCCCTGACATTCCAGCTCATAGGCATACATCGTCCAGCACTGGCTCACATGGCTTCTCCCAGCAAAAGTACTTGAAACTATTTTGATAAGCAACCTGAGTACAGAACACTACCACAATAGCATTCGGTTTGGAACGTACACTTTACATAGTAAAGTGAAATATCTTAGCACAACACAATTATTTGAAGCACAGCACAGGTTTTCAAGCACGACTTTTTCTGTCCTCTCTCCAATCTCAGGGCTTTCGCTCTTTAGTTCTTTGGTGGGCAGTGTAAACTGTCTCAGCCATATTCTTCTCAGGTAAATGGAAGAGAGAAGTTCCCCCTGAGAGAAAGATCTAGACCATGCTTACATCATGGAGAACTAGACAGAGGAAAATAAACAGAAGGAGTTGTCTCCCTGAAACGGCGATGTGTTTTGTCGTTAACAAAGGTAAAAATTGTTCTCAGACGGTCGCCAGTCATCACACTTTTGTTTGACAAGAACTGACATCCAATGGCTGGGAACCCCGCTCAGTGTTTCAGCACTTGCCTAGCAGAGACCAAACCCTGGATTGGATCCCCAGTGTCACACGAAAGCAAGAGATGACATTTTGAGGAACTGGTGCACAGGATGGCTTTTCATTTGTTGGAGTTTTTGAGACAAGCTCTTTCTCTCTGTAGCTCTTGCTGTCCTGGAACTTGCTATGTAGCCAGGCTGGCCTCCAACCACAGAGATCCACCTGTTGCTTCCTCCCAGGTGCTGGAATTAAAAACATGCACGACCACATCACTTTTATATGAGCCTGCACCACCTACACTGAAATCTCTCTTGGACTCTCATGGTTTCACAAGGCTCAGGCTAAACAATCTTATTTTAAATATTTTTTTTATTCTTTGAGACTTTCTCACATGTATATAATATACTTAGTCATCCTGTCTACCTGCTCTCCCACTCCAACTCCACCCAACTTCATCTAATTTTTGTTTGTTTCTGTTTTTCGAGACAGAGTTTCTCTGTATAACTCTGGCTGTCCTGGAACTCATTCTGTAGACCAGGTTGACCTCCAACTCAGAAATCTGCCTGCCTCTGCCTCCCGAGTGCTGGGATTAAAGGTGTGCGCCACCATGCCCAGCCATCTAATTTTATTTAATAGCTTGCTCACTCTATCTAGTGCTCCTCATACGTGCATAGGCATGGGGCTATGCATTCACCTGTCAACAGCTTCTCTCCTAGGGGTGGAAGCTCATGTGTCTGCCCTCATCTACACAGGAATGCTGATTGGCTTCACCTTGCACAGATCTTATGCAGGTAACCACAGCTGCTATTAATTCATGATTCCAATGGACCTGCCATGTCCCCCACACAATTATTTTAAATTGTCCAATAAAGAGCTAGCCCTCTCTATGAAAAGTTAAGCTTACTCAGGGCCAAGAATGTTGAAAGGAGGTATGGAGTTGTTTGGACACTGAAGTCTCTAATTTAGTGGTGGCCAACCCTGAGTATGTTTTTAGATTATCAATGGAAAGCATAAACACACAAACACACACACACACACACACACACACACACACTATCATGTCACAAGTGGTCCTATCAGATCACTTTGAAAAGGCACTGATATAATCTAATAGCTGCAGAGACTCCATAAAATTGCCCAAAACACATATCCCATTGGCAACAGAGATGAGTTGTGTTCATGTCTATGGACTCTCGCTACATCCTGCTGCACCATGAAACTGTAAGAAAACCAGTTAGCCTGGATGGGATGGGATGCCTCAAGCTATGTAGGGAAATTTGGAACCTGCAACAGGCATTGGTGAAGTCAGAGAAGAAACCCAATTCTGTACAACCCCACCTATAGCTTTGCCCACAGAAGGCACAACAGCAAAATTCCTTGAAACAGCTGCATCTAGCCCACTATGCAGACAAAACTGTCAACTGGATTAAAAAAATAAATAAGTGAATAAAAATTCCAACCTTGCCATCTCTCAGGCTTCTCAAAAATAAGTCCAATATCTACTCTGCCTATCTTTCTGATTTTAGTTCAAAGGAATTTCTCCACTGGTCTTGGGCCCTATCAAATATTCATGCACTCCTTGTACAATGTGCATGGAAACAGCACAAGCAGATCGTCCTCTAAATGAGAACTGGACAGCATGAAACTTCTCACAACAACCAGAATCACAGATTTCTAGGAAGCATATGCATCCTATAGAAACCGAACAGAAACAAGCCTTTTAGAAGGCACAGGGGATGTGTTCAACTTGGTGTCGCTGGCTCCGTTGTCTTCCCGTAGTCAAGGCAGACGACCAGGGAACGCAGGTTTCTCTAGGCCCCTTAGCCCTAGTCAGACCCAACAGACCTCATAATTTCAGGGTCTTTCTGTGGCTCAGCTCCCAGCTATCCAAACACAGGATACTGACATCACTTCCTCTGATTGCTGACCAGCGTTCACAAAACGCCTTCTATCCTAGATTCCAAATCATCAATTTTCTGCCTGAGTTTGAGTGTTTAGTGTTTCACTCCTTTGTTTTCATGTTCCAGATGGAATTTGTAGAACACCAGGCTCCCTTTGAGGGCCATTGAGGGGTAAAGGAAGTGGGAGTGGGGCTTCTAAGAAGGTTGGGGGCTCCACTCTTCTTCAAGAGGAGGAGTTGCCCTCCTGTCTGACTGGAATCCCACGGCATGCTTTGTTTCACTGCTTTCACAATGCGGATATGGGGCACGAAAATGAGCCTTCTGCTTTCTGACTTACAGGTAAGGAGAACTCAGTTTTCCTAGTCCTGCCTCAGCCACTTGTCCAGGAAAGACAAAGGAGCACCTGCTTCTGATGAGAGGGCTCCTCTCGGCTGCTCGGAGTCAGAGAGTCTCTGTGACAGAATCTAGGAGCAGTTTCTCCTGTCCTACAACACTAAGAAGACCTCAGAAGTGCCGCTTCCAGGGCTACACTATCCATGGCCACCCAAGGCCTCTCCTGGGGCATTCCTAGTGAGACTGGACTGGCTGCCCAGGGTCCCCAGCCTGCTCTGCCAGCTTGCTTAACCCTCTGGCTTCTTGATAGTGTGTACAAAATCTGTCCCATCTCTGGTGTTCTTTCAAAGGACAGCTCTCAAAAGAAACCACTGAGGGACATTTCAGTGACTACAAGGAAACAGGTACATAAGGCACCATGGTTCTCAGGGTTCGCTGCTGAGTTCCCTTCGCTTGGAATGTGTTCTTGGGTCTTAGAGGCTGTTGGCTGTCTTAGAGACTCTAAAGGGAAAACTTGTTCTTCCTTCTGAACAACATCTGAACTCATGGCTGATAGCCTCGTAAAGTCTCAAGCTGTTCTTTATAGGACTTACTGGAAGCAGGAGACGAAGCCATCCAAACACATACTGTTAAGAAATGACATCAGTAGTAGCCTAAACAACAGTTTGTCTGGGCGGGGTTGAAGTGTTTAGGTACAAAACTTTCCAAAAACTTCCTATAGCCTGTTGCCCTAGGCTACTTGCTCCTTACCAAATGCCCCCAGGCATGACCAGGGGTTGTACTGACAAAATTCTTTTCCATGGAGCAAACTGCACCTCTAAATATCTGGCAGAAAGTCCCTGGGTGTTCCCAAGACTTTGTCTGAAGCCCAAGCACAGGACTCGACTCACTAAACAGGAGAGGACAAGAACCCAAACCTAATCGAATGGTGTTCACCTGGAGTGTAGCATGGTGACATGGGGGGAGGGGTGGTTCCTGAGAAGGTGTGGGTAGCCCTAGATCTGAGACCCAGAACTAACAGTCTAATAGTGGAACAGAGTGAACTAGGGGGTAAGGCAGGAATCAAATTAACAGGGACATGCCAGAATGAGAGGGTGATGGGAGGTGGAGTTTCAGGAAAGAAAAGAAAGGAAGGGCAGGGGACAGGGAGAGAAAGAATGCAAAGAAATTTTGGAAGAATTGTAAATACAGTAGGTAGTGAATTTCAGATATAAAGCATATGCTAATTTCTTGAGGCATGATAATAAGTATGTTGTCATTATGTAAGAAAGTATCCTTGTTCCTAGAAAATACAGCCAGAATTCACATGAGTGTGTCTGTCTGTGTGTGTCTGTGTGTCTTTGTGTGTCTGTGTGTGTGTGTCTGTGTATGTGTCTGTGTGTGTGTCTGTGTCTGTGCTTCTGTGTGTGTCTGTTTGTGTATGTCTGTGTGTGTCTGTGTGTCTGTGTGTGTCTGTGTGTGCGTGTATGTGTATGTGTCTGTGTGTGTGTCTGTGTGTACGTGTGTGTGTCTGTGTTTCTGTGTGTGTCTGTCTGTGTGTGTCTGTGTGTTCGAATGTGTTACCTGTTAAGTGTCTGTTACATCCTGTGCTGTCTGCTTCCTGTATGCTGCCACGTGACAAGCTCTGCTTCACTCACTACCACAGATGAAGCCACTGAGCACACCTTCAGCCTGATGATGGACAAAACTTCAGAAAGCACATGCCAAAACAAATCCTTCCTTGAGTTGCTTCTGCCAGATACTTTGTCACAAGACAAGAAAAATTATGTAATCTTTCTTCTTAGAAACTCACTCTCACTGCCTTCCTTGCTCAAATAAGCATGACTTTCTCCCCAAACTACCGTATCATATAAACACACATGCAAACACGCACAAGTGCACACACACAAACACACATAAATGCACACACATGAACATGCACACATGCTTAAAGCTTTATTTTCAAAGCATCATATTTTACATGTAGCATTTTCCAGAGCATTCTGGAAACAGCGCTCTAAATCCTATCACAGGATGGTTCCATTATAGCATCTGACCTCCAAGAAGTTGTTTATTTAAAGTAAGTAAATGATATTTTTTATTTCTTGTTATTTTAAATTAACATCCATTCTACTCTACACAGTCACATCCATTAGCCTCCCAGTTGAACCCCAAAGAGCAGTAGATAGGGGCAAAACACAAGAACTTACCTTTGGTCTCACTAGTCAAATGTCTCCCCTTGCCCCTCCAGCCTCTGTTCGGGACTGTCACTTCAGTGTCCCACGGGAGTGAGGAAGCAGCACTCTTTGGGAAAGCTCCGTGAGAAGACGGGCTTGCAGGAAGGGCAGGGCAGGGAAGGTGAACTGTGTGGTAACTTTGTAACAAAGGCTTCAGACAGTCCCACTGGGATTGCAAGGGAGATGTCCTCCTAAACTGCCCCACATAAAGGCCATGGAGCCTGCTTTCCTGTATCCACATCAATTGGATACAGCTTGCCTTCTAGCAGAGGGCGCACGATCGGTTCAGGCCACTTCCCTCTGCCAGGGCTGGTTGTGGGGAAAGCACAGCAGGAGTGGTTGGCAGCAGCACTGCTGGCTAGGTGTGAGTATCTGAATCTTGAAGTGGGGGAGCTGAGTGCTGTTTATACTACAGGGTCCTCAGACAGTTTGAACATTGTCTCAGAAAATACATCTTTTCTAGAAAGTTTGAGAAGCAAAGGGGCTGGGAGACTTGTCAAAAGCCACCTCAATGTTGACACAGCTTCCACGTCTGAAATGCTGAGACTCAGACTGAATGTCCCCAGCTTTTAAGAATATGCTGTACTATACCTGAGCAACCTCATCCAACCCACTGCAGTTGCCAATACGAAGTCACTAGGATGGCATTTCCCTTCTCTCTGGCATGGGGGTGGAACTCCACTGGACAAACCTCAGCTGCGTGTTTGGAGAGAGGGAAAAACAAAACAATCTTTATTTTCTTAGTGAAGTACTATAAAAACAGTTCTGAGAGAGAGGAGAGTACAGAGCAAAGCTTTCCTAGAAACCTCGCTGCTGTTAGGTCACACCTTCGGGGCACTGGCAGCAGCTGCACAGACCCAGGGCTCTGAGGCATGGCTCCCGGGTCAGTCAGGATGCTCAGTTCCAGCAAAGGCTGGGCCTCCGGGCATCTACACTAAGCTCTTGAAATCCAATGCCTCGGAATCTAACATCAGTACTGATTGGGAGGCGGAATGCTGTGTCTGAAGTGCCACGATGATTGAATTGTCCGGCAAATGAATCATAATAAGCAATAGCCGAACTTTCCAAACTAGACCAACATGCTTTCCTGGGAAACCCTCCAAAGTCTTTCCAAGTGGGATCACCAAAGCAAGAAGACCGCAAGATTGCTCTGCCTGCTCTCAACATAGTGCAAGCCGTTATTGGTATCAGCGATGATAATGATCAATAAACAAACAGGGCTGGGGCCGGGGTGTCAATCTAAGAGAAACCGGAAGCTACTGGCCTATAGTGAGCTCTGAAGAACAAGACAGAAGAGAGGCAAGTTCCCTACAGTACTGAGAAGGTGGAGTAGAGACAAAGTCTGAGCCACTTGACGCACCTTGACGCACAGTGTGGCCTTGTGCCCTAGAACACAGCCGAGACCCGGATGCTGACAGCGCAAGAATGAGTCACGTGTTCACTCACACCTAATGGGCTCTGAGACCTGCAACCTGACCTTGGGAAGAGGCAGCCAGAAGAAAACAGTTGTTTCGGAAATTATTCTTTTGTTGTTGTTGTTGTTATTGTTGTTGCTGTAATTTTCTTTCTTTTTTTTATTTAGGTATTTATTTCATTTACATTTCCAATGCTATCCCAAAAGTCTCCCACATGCTCCCCCACCCACTCCCCCACCCACCCACTCCCACTTCTTGGCCCTGGAGTTCCCCTGTACTGCGATATATAAAGTTTGCACGAACAATGGGCTTCTCTTTCCACTGATGGCCAATTAGGCCATCTTCTGATACATATGCAGCTAGAGACACAAGCTCCGGGGGGGCGGGGGGGGGGGGACGGGACTGGTTAGTTCATATTGTTGTTCCACCTATAGGGTTGCAGATCCCTTTAGTTCCTTGGTTACTTTCTCTAGCTCCTCCATTGGGGGCCCTGTGATCCATCCAATAGCTGACTGTGAGCATCCACTTCTGTGTTTGCTAGGCCCCGGTATAGTCTCACAAGAGACAGCTATATCTGGGTCCTTTCAGCAAAATCTTGCTAGTGTATGCAATGGTGTCAGCGTTTGAAAGCTGATTATGGGATGGATCCCCAGATAAGACAGTTTCTAGATGGTCCATCCTTTCATCTCAGCTCCAAACTTTGTAACTCCTTCCATGGGTGTTTTGTTCCCAATTCTAAGAAGGGGCAAAGTGTCCACACTTCGGTCTTCATTATTCTTGAGTTTCATGTGTTTTGCAAATTGCACCTTATATCTTGGGTATTCTAAGTTTATGGGCTAATTAATATCCACTTATCAGAGAGTACATATTGTGTGAGTTCTTTTGTGATTGGGTTACCTCACTCAGGATGATGCCCTCCAGGTCCATCCATTGGCCTAGGAATTTCATAAATTCATTCTTTTTAATAGCTGAGTAATACTCCATTGTGTAAATGTACCACATTTTTTGGTATCCATTCCTCTGTTGAGGGGCATCTGGGTTCTTTCCAGCTTCTGGCTATTATAAATAAGGCTGCTATGAACATAGTGGAGCATGTGTCCTTCTTACACATCTTCTGGATACATACCCAGGAGAGGTATTCTTGAACACCTTCATCACTGCTTTTCTTAATAAAATCACTGTACTGTGATCTTCACTCAGGAATTTTCACCCTCCTTAACCATTACATTTTTATACACTGACTGACTGAAAAACAAAACAAAACCTATGGCTGAATCAACATTAGAAAACCATTGCTGCTGGGTCACCTGTCCTCACTCTACAGTCCTTGTCATTTACAATCATCCTTTGTAAATTTTATACTATATGTCTGCTTACATGTATACATTGCAGTCATATATGAAGAAGAAAGAGAGACTGGGTACCATTTCTTAAGGTTATATATTTTAACTACACTTATTTTCCTCCAAATTTCATGATTCCACTTTTTAAAAAAAAGAGCTGAATAATATACCATTTTATCTATGCACCCAGTGTCCACCTGTTGATGGACATCTATGTTGGTTCCACTCATGGAGCTCTCTGGGAATATACCCAGCTGTGGATCATTTGGTTACACGATCTTCTTTTGTGAGAAACCTCCAAACTGACTTCTGCAATGGCTGTGTTCATCTTTACTACTTCCAGCAATGACTAAGGCTTAACCCTAACCCACATCCTCCCCAGTATTTATTGTCTAATTGCTACTTAAAAAAATTTAGTGGTGTTTGGACAATTGTCCCTTAGTCAGTGACTTACAGGAAATATACAGAAGAGATGGGGGACAGGATCCCAAACAGCCCACCTACTTTCCCCTACTAGATCTTTACATACAAGGCCACATCCAGAATATCACCTGTCAAAGCACCTGCCGAGCAAAAGGACTGGGTACCTTTGAAGCTCTCTGTGTTACTAACCTAACTCATCTAATCCTTACAGGAATCTCAACTCCTTATTGTCCCTCCATTTACAGAAGAGGGAAATGGAGCCAAGCAATCAGCTTCCTTATGTGATCTCACCTGAGGCCAGTGGTGCTGGAGGCCTTGGCTGGTGCTGGTGTCACTGAGGGTAGTGGTGATGAAGGCGTTGGCTGGTGTAGCTGTCAGCCCAGGAGTGAGCGGTCTTTGTCCCCTGCTGTCCTGCTTTGTTCTCAAGCCTTTAGTAGTCTTGATTTTCAAAATTTCCTTCCAGACAAATTATAGAATACCCATTTCTCAAATACATGAGATGTGCTTGGCTTGAGTCACAAAACCAATCCTTTATTTACTGAACGTGGAACTGCACCAAAGCCAGCCTGCAGCCCGGAGCCTTAGACTTGACCAAGCAGAGAAAACAAAAATCCACACGCTAAAGACACATGTCTGCTCCTGCTCCAAAGACAATTGGACCTGCGAGGGTAGGGGTGCTTGATGAGCTAGTTCACTAGTAGCCCCGAGGCACTCACATGCTTCCTCTAATTCACCTCAGGCAAGGTGTTGAACCTATCACATCCTCTAGAAACAATGGTCTGACTCCACGCATTTCCAAAACATTTCAAATGCATCACAACACTCAGTTCACTTGGAAGCACTATGACAATACATACATGTAGGCAGTGGTGGTGCATGCCTTTAGTCCCAGCACTCAGAAGGCAGAGGCAGGCGGAGCTCTGTAAGTTTGAGGCCAACCTAGTATACATGGTGAGTTCCAGGGCAGCCAAGGCTACACAGAAAAACCTTGTCTTGAGAACAAACAAAAAATGGAGAAACCGAGGCTCACCATAGTTATAAGGAATCTAAAGTCCCATAACTTGGTTGATCCCAGCTTTCTCCACTACATTCTTTCAAATGTGTTCTGGTTCAAGATCCAGCCATAGAAGATCAAGTTCAAAAAATGCTTCAAGCTCAAGAGAATGTTGGTTTTCATTATTTAGCCAAAGAGGATCTGTGCCATGCACATTCCAACCATAAATCAGATTTGGTGAATCATGAAAAACGATTGTTTTCCATGTCTTTATCTGTTCTGCCTGATTCTCAGACCACTAGTTTAAACTCTGAGGAATCCCAAGATGCCAGTGGTCAGCTTGTGCAATCCAAGCACTATGGGATCAGGAGCGTGGGTGCCCTAACACGAAGTCTATTTGTCTCATGATTTTTTATATTTGGAAGCAATTCACTCTTTGCTAGATCCCCACGAGGTAAGAACCATAGGTATCCCTGCCTGATAGAGAACCCTGCTAATGCCTGGGGACTTGAAGAAACTGAGGTCAAAGTCAGAACCATGATTTGGACTTGAAGATACAATTTGGTTTCCTGCTTTGAGCTTGGGATGCTGGAGTGCTCAAAGGTAGGTGACAAGAATGTAAGTATCTCACTGGAGGTTGGAAGACAAGACATTGTTTGTTCTGTATGATATTTTTAAAGTGTCATTGCTTATTATGTTGTTCAGCACCATAGCTCATCAATACAGCTTTGTTCTCAGAGCTCCAGAAGGCTCTATAGTGAAAAGATAGTCTTCTTTGAGTGCAACATCTATAACACTTATTATTATTAAAGTGCTAGCAGAAAAGAGGAGACACAGAGGACAGCTGGCTCAGGAGCACCTCGGAAAACCTCGGAGGCACTAAGAGGGAGAGCATGTGTGGATGGAAGAGCAGAACAGATTCCACCTGCACTCCTGCCCCAGCGCTTTCCAGTGTGGGACACATTCCATGAGTGAACATTCTGCTAAGTAGGGACCAGTGAGGATGTAGCGATGAGTGAATCACACCCAGAGATCAAGGCCTGCCTCTCCTCTGCTCGGGCCTGCAAGTTGCTGTCCTTTTTATCTCTTCGCCCTCTCCCTAGACTATTTCTTATCCCAGTATAAAGGCATCACATAGCAGTAACAGTTCTCTTAACTATAGATGACCCAGCCCAATCTTTCTACCTTTCTCTTTGCCACAGCAGCCCCACAGAGACTCTGGAGACAGGGCACCCCAGTCATTCCTCTTCTAGCGTTGCCTAACACCCAATCCTAAAGTCCCTGCTCCTGGCAGTTTATTTTAGTAGACTATTATAGTCACATTAGTCTGGACCACTAAAAGGCCTATTTGAAAAAGACAAAGTATTAAAGTAAGTAAGTAGAGAAAGAACACTAACAACAAAGCCACAGATGATGAGAACAGCAACAGCCAGGCAGCAATGTACAGAATGTGTGCGCTATGCCTGTGCTTTGCACATGTGACACCATGCTAGTTTCTCTGCTCACATTCAAGGCTAGCACATCATACAAATGTCTTATGCTTTGAGAAAGTGGTAAGCAGCATGAACAAACTGGTCAGAAAGTAGTGGTGCCTGACTCCATCATGAGACATGTCTTTCTCCAAAATGCACTCTTAAATCCTGCCCTGGACTTTAATCTACTCTACCACCCAGAAGGCTTACATCAAAGGAGCTGTTTTTCTTATTTACCTAAGATTATTTGCTAAATCAGCATGCTATTGCTGTTATGAGTTCAGCTAACTTCAAAGTCTGTGGGAAGAGTCTCCACAAGATCACCCTGGCTTCACACATTAACAGCATACGTAGGGACATGTAGGACGATCACATATCACAAGTGGCTACAAATTTGGAGGCTCCCCACAAATACTTTAGTAATTCACTAGATGCACACAGACCTCAAGAAAGCACTATAGTTAGGGTAAGTTTTAGTATAGCAAAATAATGTGAATATGAATCATCCAAGGGAAGAGCCAGGAAGGGTCAGGGAGACTAGCTGGTAGGTTCTAGCTGGCAGGTTCTAGCTGGCAGGTTCTAGCTGGCAGGTTCTAGCTGGCAGGTTCTTGGCTTCATTCTGCCCAGGCCATCATATGTCAGCTACTCCTCACCAAAATGTATGGCTGCCAATCACGGAGGCTCATGCACGTCTTCAGGCACCAGAGATTTGATTGGGGCTAAATCTGGGAGAACCCAAATGCTTGCCTTTTAGTCTCCAACTGGCAATGGAGATTCAGGCCAATACTCTTGGTCCCCAGTTCCTCCAAAACATATAACCAATGTGTATTCAAAAGCGCCTGTCATTAGTCATATTGTTTGACTGCCCTGTGGTCCTGGCTCCCGGAAGAGAAAAAGACAAACTTCTAACAGTGTAAAAATAAATGTAAAAGGGCCATATGGCTTAATCCCTGTGTTCAGTTAGATAATATTCTGTACTTGTTTCACTTAGGGTCTAGAAAATTTGTCAAAAGTTTCATGAAGGTGAGTACAGGCTAAGGAGAAAACCTGGGAGCCTATGCTTCTTACTAAGAACACACACGGTGCCCCATATATTGACCCCAAATCCTACTTGTCTTCCTGAATGTTTCCACAAACTGATCACCTATTAGGCTGGGGTTAGGAACTATCTGTGTCTCTCAATAGGCAGTCAGTGGCTCAATATATATCCTTTCTTCCCTCCACCCTTTAGTGATTGTAAGAAAGAAATTCTCATCCAGACTCCAATCTATGGACACCTATGGATTTCTCCTAAGGCCTCTGGGGTTCCAAGTCCACCCCTGAGTGTCAGGGAAAGAGTTACCTACTCCAGGATTGTAGATGTGTTCACAAGAGGATTGCCTCCAAAGAGACTCACATCATTCCTGTTAACAACACTGGCACAGCCAAGACAACACCACAGCCAAGAAGGCTATCTCTATTCTACCCAGCAGGCTCTCCAACAGTTGGGTCTCCCTTTTACTCTTCACAAAATAAAGTTTGGTGTAGAATCTTGCTGCTTAGGGTGTGGCCCAATGACTATGGCAAGAACACCTTCTGGGAGTGTTTTAGAAATGTGCTTTGGGCCCATGACAGCCGCTACATTCAGTTCTGCATCAGGACAAGATGCCCAGATGGTTCCTGGGAATGTGATTCACAAAACACTCTCTGCCCAACGTCTCTAGATCCTTCCAGAGACCTACACTCTGTGTTTCTCAAAAGGTACAACTTCCAAACCTCAGGGCTGAGACACCTCTCACAACTGAGGAACCCCACTCTCTAATCAGTAGTCACAAAGTTGAGTCCCAGAAGACGCCTGTGAAACCAAAAACCCTTGGACAAGCAACATTGGAACCCAGGAGCAGGCTCATTTTTCCGTAGACTGGTGTGCTGTGTGAGCCAGCTGAGGTCTTGAATGTAAACCCTCCTGAGCGCCGACCTAAACAAGGAGTAATTATGGGCTTTTTACTCCCTTCAGATGCAGGGCTTTGGCTGGTAGGCCCTCCACTAGGTTCCTCAGGAGGTCTTATTTCTGAGTGGGGGTGGGGGAGCTCTGGTTAACCAGAGCAAGCCCAGTTCTGAGGGACAAAGTTGACATACCAGTATAATTACACATAGGTTGACCATGTTTACTGGAATATTCTCAGTCTAGAATTTCGAACAAAGGCTGAACCCTAGAAAAACACACCACTAAAGAGAAACAGGTTGTCCTGAGTGATTTATTGAAGAACAGAAGGGAAGAAAGCAAGGAGAATTATCAGAGGTTCACATGTGCTTCCCTTTCCCCCTGCCTGAGCTAAGAACAGCCAGTGACCACGGCTTTCCCACCCTCCTCAACGGAAGTCTCAAAAGGCTGATGGTGTTTGCTTCTGAAGACAAGTTATTCATGTAGCCACATCAGATTCCAGAAACCCATTCAGTCTCAGAAGAAAGCTGGCTGGAGCACTGTCAGGGCAAGATCCCTCCCCTTCCCTTCTGCCTCCTTCCCTAACCCTGCCCCTAGCCCTCCTCACACACTCCCTGCAACAGCCATCAGCAGATGGATTCCAAATAAACAGAAGAGTAGCCAACGTGTCTCCAGAAAAGCCAGAACATTCTAGGTATCCCTTACCTCAGGAGGCCCCTGGGAGCTTCTGGGGTTTTGAATAAGTACTGGAAGTGTGTGGCCTTCAGGTCTGTCCCATGTAAATGTGTAATTCTAACAGAAAATGGTGACATCTCCAACTTACAGCTAAGAGCATGCATTGATCCAGCAATCAAGGGAAAGTGTCAGTCAGAAATTGGAACCGTAAAAAAGCAGCAACTTCAAGAATAAAAATTTTTGTACATGCCATTAAGGTGTCCCCAGCAGAGTCACAAAGCCCTCAGAGGCCTCATATGTTCTTGCCACCCCATCCACACCCTGAACAGACACACACACACACACACACACACACACACACGCACGCACGCACACGCACACATGAACACCTCAGCAAAGAAAAACTTAGCAACATCTACCACATGCCTGGCAAAGAAATACAAAGATAGTCCAGCTTCCTATCCTCAGAGTTTATGACATTAGCGAGGTAAGTTCAACCATGAGAAACAAATTGGAACAACACAAGAGGGGCTCTGGCAAAGGCTGAACAGCTTTGGGGGTAGAAAGGAGAGCCGATAGACCACTGAGTTATGGGGTCACCAGGTAGGAAGTGTGATGATCATTGACCATAAAAATACATGCTGGGTTCTGGAAGTTGCTCTTTTGGAGTTGCCTTAAAAAAATATATTTTACTTAGGAAATTCCCGGGGCCTTCACTTTTCCTGTCAAGCAGAGGGTTACTTGCCAGCTCCAGGGCAACATTTTGAAATTTCTAATTGCAAGTCTTGGTATGTAATCATTTGCCCTGTCTCATTGTCTGGAACTCTGAAGGGGTGACACACTCTGGGCCAGGTGGTGCCACACAAACAGAGAACTAGTAGGCAAGTGGGCTAATTAGCCCATTTCTACGCACTCAAACTACAAACGCTGTAGCTGTTCAAAAGTCTGAAAAGGGACACAAAATCAGGGCAGATGCAGATCCAACCAGAGGTTCATAGTAGATGTCTGCCAAATGGAACATTCCCGACATAACCAGTTAGCACTCTCTGGGCTTCAAGCCCCTCTCCAACAGGCATGGCACTAAGGACACCCCTTGGGATCTCAAGCTTGTGCAAAATACAGTGACTGGGCATTTAGACACAAGGACCTACTGCAGAAACAGCTGGATGAATGATGCATCCAAAAAGAAGACAACTTGGGGAAAGAACAGGAGTGGAATTGTTCAGAAGCTCAGCAGAGATGTGCATCAGCCTTGGCTTAGCCCAGACAGAGAGGAGGTGTGTGTTGATTCTATCACTGTGACAAAATTCTTGTGGTGGCCAACTCAAAGAAAGAGATGGGTTTTGTGGTGGTGATTTTGTTTTGGGAGGCTTGGAGGGCTTTTTATTTTGTTGGTTGATTATTTGATTGGATTGTTTGGGGGTTTTATATCATTTTGTTTTGCTTCAAGACATGGTCTCACTATACATCCTTGGCTGGCCCAGAGCTAACTGTGTAGAGTATTCTGACCTCATATTCACAGAAATCCACCTATATCTGCCCCCTGAGCGTCTTGGCATGTGCCAAGACATGTATTTTAACCCTCAGTCGGGAGGTTTCCATTCACTGTCACCTGCCCTATTTCTCTGAGCCGTCAGCAGCACAGCACTGCACAGAATGGGGAGGAGCACTGCACAGCATGGGGGAGCACTGCACAGAATGGGAAGGAGCACTGTATAACACAGGGAGGAGCATATGGGAGAGGAAACCTGTTCACCTCATGGTGAGCAAAATCAGGACAAGGAAGGGGCTGGGATCCAAATAACTCCTTCAAGAGCATGCTCAGTGACCAGACTTGCTTCCAGTAGACCACACCCCATCAAGGTTCCACTACCTCCAGGTAATGCCTCTGAAACTTTCAAGATCCAACCACAGCAGACAGACCAGAAGGAAAGAAGAATGGCCGAGAGATGCTCTCCATGAGGACAGCAGCGTCCTTCTCTGCGGGCAGCCTGCTCTCCCGCACTGATGCCATGCTTCCATTGCCATTCCTAGTAACCCATCCTCTTCCAAGTAGAGAGAGGAGCTACTGGCCTAGGCTCATCAGTCTACTTGTCCCTCTGACTGGTTAAAGGATCAACATGGGATCCCTAAGAAGGGAAGCCAGGAGCCTTTCCCCTGAGGAAGAACTACTGTGTGAACCAGTAAATACCCCACCCCAACCCCCTTTCCTCCTAAGCCCGTCCCAGGGGCCATTCTAGCACTGACAACCAGGAGATTTGCAACTAATATCAGGGACATATGAACTTCAATCAGTTGTCTCCTGGTTAGTTTCTGTCTCCCACCCTGTAGCTAGGTCCAGGAGGATACTCTAAGGGAAAGCAGGCTAAAAGCAGGGATCTCTGTGATGACACTGACATTGTCCATGACACTGTGAGAAACCTTTTCCAAAGCAACAACCTACATGGCTGGTGTCCTGGCTCAGAAGGTGTCTTCAAACAGAGCTGGCAAGAGCAGATTCTCTCCTACAGTCCCTCCAACTGGAGCTGCCATGCTGCAGAGGCTGTGAGATGCCTGCTATACTTCAGCACCTACAGTAAGCACTGAAACCTGAGTCTGCTCTGTCTTTCCAAATGTCGCAACAGCAGGAGCAGGAGTAGGAGCAGCAGCAGCAGCAGCAGCAGCAGCAGCAGCAGAAGAAGAGGAGGAGGAGGAGGAGGAGGAGGAGGAGGAGGAGGAGGAGGAGGAAGAGGAAGAGGAAGAGGAAGAGGAAGAGGAAGAGGAAGGGGAACATCATCATCATTACATCATCAACAACAGCAACAACAACAACCATATTTGCATTCTGTATTTGAATCCCATACCCTACAACCCTGGAAATGGACTTTCAGTACAGACGCATTTAAAGCTTTCTTTATTCATCTGTGCAGTGGAGATACTAACAGACTCTGGTTCACCGGACTATTGCAGAGCTAAATCTGATGATGAATTAGAGGTACTTTGGCTGGCAGTAGGCATGGCTGAAACTGTTATCCCCACCACTGTGACCACCATGGTTAAGAAATGCTCCAAAACCTGTGTTCTGTGAAGTAAGCCATGATCTGACCTTGTAAAATCAGAAAGTGTCCTCTCCTTGGAAAATGGCTAGCAGCTCCTAGTGGCAAGTCCCAGGCATGGGTCTATTTTATGCCTTTATATACTTTCTCATTTATGTTTTGATTTATGAAAACGCATCCATCATTTTGTAAGGGAAGCCTCCAGACACATGAAGGAAAATGATAGAAATGCACAACAAAAACAAATAAAAGCATTCAGCATGGCTAACAAGTCAGCCATTTGGTCCCAGTGGGGTAGATAAATCCAGAGGCAGGCTCAGCAGTGGGACTCGAGGGTCAATGGCCTGGGACTCTGTGAAGGAATCAAGGAAAGGATTCTGGCACCTTGACTGATGGCTTACCTCAAATCCACCCAGAGCCTCTGCGCAGCTTCCAGAAGTAGCTCCCAAAAGCATCTTCAAGAGGCCAGTCCGGAAAACTGTAAAAGCTTTTCACCTCTGTTCCTGTGGGAGATATTTGCAGAGAGAAGGTGTTTGTGTCAAGGCTACCTTAAGGAGGTAACAGGGACATTTCTCCATCTTTACCCATTGCTCTACAGTGTTACCATAAGGAGACCCCAAGTGGCATTGTCAGCACCACAGCATTTGCTTTGAGAGCAACACTTTCAGTTAGCACAGATAATGTCTACTCTAGGCTGCGAGAAGTCATCTGAAACAAAATCGATGGAGAACAGGAAGAGATCCTTGCAGTGGAGGACAGAGAGAGGCTCCTTGCTACCAGGGCTCCCAAGACTCTCCCATTGCGGATACTTCCATCCGGAAATTTCTTTCTGCCCACATTCTGAGAGAGTTCTGAGCTGTCCTGGACAAGCTAGCTGGACAAGCGCTTTATTCTGAAGCTGAGAGGGGGCTAAAGATGGCCATGTGTGTGAAAACTGATGGAGCAAGTCCCACAGAAGAGTCTCCCAGCTGAGACAAAAAGAAGCTGCTGATGGGGGGAGGTGGGGGAGTGGAGCCCAGGTAATCTCTATTCACTGGAATAGCAGGGCTGTGGAGCGACCATTGATTGTCCTGACTGAGCATGGCCTTGTGCCTGAAAGAGGTAGACCCTGATTGTATGTGATCCTGATGATTCATCATTACTCCCCAAACACAGACCCCACAGTTACTATCACATCACTAAGACAGTGGGGAGGGAAGCTAAGGCCAAATTGGGTGGCAGGGTGATGGGTGGCAGGACTGGGATTTGAGCCCAGACAGTTTAATAATAAAAAATTGTGTCGTTAGATCACACACCTTCCTGCTAGGTCCCGTATGGCCACAGCTGATGTTCTAGCTCTCTGCAAATGTCTGCTGTGGATGCTGGGATTTCCAGTGTGTCCTTCCAATAACCAATCCCTCCCCCGTCACCTAAAGTGATGGCATTGTGACATCATTCTCACAAATTTGAAGCATTCAACTACAGGGACACAAAAGTTCCAATGGTTTGTGAAAACACCATGGAATGATAGAGCCTCCAGACGAGACTGACTGTGCTCTCTTGTTCTGCTGAAGCTTAAAGGGCAGCACCCAAGCTGAGACAGCTGAGGCAGAGTTAGTGCCGGGGGTGTCAGCTCAGGGACCTTGACTTACCAGGCCCGATCTTATCAGCTGACTTATCAGCTCTGCCCATCAGGAAGGGCTTCCCTGAAGCCAAAAAGATTCTTGGTCCAAGCTGGGGGTCAGAAAGCTACAGCTCAGAGACTAAGTCTGCCTGCTGCCTGCTTTCTATGTAAAGTTTTGCTGGATGGCAGCCACAATCATTTATGAATCCTCTCCAATGGGTTTCATGCTAAGAGAGCAGAATTGAGTAATTGTGACAGAGACCATATGGCCTCCTGAAGCCTGAAAGATCTCCTTTCTAGGCCTTTACCAATCCCTAGTTTAGAATGATAGGCAGCCCAGCCCAACACTCCACCACCCCTTGCATTTAGGGGCACTACACAACTACAGTGAATCTGCTCCATAGAAACCTCATGCCAGTAACTCAACTGCAGGAGATGACCACCATGAACGTGCACATAACCAAGTAAGGGTTTACATGGAGAATCACCACTGGTCCAGTCCTGGATTACAGTGCACAGAGGTCCAGGGAGCAACCAGAAATGTTGTTGGAAGAAGGATGGTCAGGGCAATCTTCTGCCCCATCCTCCCTCAGTAGGCTCTAACAAGCATCAAGTTCCATTTGAATACATTCTGAAACAAGTCCCAAGTCCCAAGGTTATTCTGTATCCAGGTGAATGCTTAGATGGTCAAAGGACAAAGGAGGGGGGAGCTGCAGTCCTTGCCCTTGGAGTTTAGTGCAGAGGAAGAACATGCAGAGAATGTGCCAAAAAAAAAAAAAGAACAATCTAGAAAAGTAAGGCAGGCAGAACAGAATAGAAAAGCTTTTGAGATTCAGATCACAAAGAGTTCAACTTGCAATGGGGTCTTAAAGGCTGGAGGGCTTCCCGGAACAGGAGAAGGGAGTCTGTCAGGTGAACAGAAGGAGGACAAGAGTCCACTCAGCTCCAACAGCATTGACTGCAACTGACCCAAATGATCATCTTCCTAACAAAAGACAGGGCAAAGAGGCCACCATGGAAAAGGGAGCACCATCAGTGCCTCCATAGTGGGAGCACTAGGAGACAAGGTTGGACGGAAGGTAATGAAGAAGACCAACTGTGAAAGATGCAACATCTTTCCTGAACATTTCACTGCACCACTGAGGGCCTCCTCTAACCCAAAGTGAGCATTTCCCGTGTCTGCTAAAGAGCGTCGACCTCTGCTGTTGAGAGGTAGGGCAGAACCAGGAGTACACAGTCCTTGGAGTTCCCCCATCACTCCTGGTCAGCTCTCAGCTCCCCATTAAAGTTGAGACATCTCACTGTCTGCACTTCACAATAGGTACATCCCCCTCTTCTTAGAAATTCCATAAAGGAAAGACCCTGTCAGCAGACCCACCTCAAAATCTGAAGGCATTGTCTGAACAGGCCTGTTGTCTCATCTCACCTGATGACTTGAGTTTGGAGCTTTCTACCTTCTAGAAAAAGAGAGAGAGAGGGAGAGAGAGAATGATACAGGTCCCTGGTAACCTGATGCTGGCTCCAAGATCCAGGTAGACCTGTATCGCATGTTGGATGCACTTCCCATTAACCAAGCCAATAATTTTCATTTTGATTTATTGATAGTTTGAGTTGGGCATTTGTCACCTGTAACCTAAACAGGCCTGTCTGTGAGTTCCAGGCAAGGGATTTATCTCTGGTTAGATCCTTTTGAAGACTGTAGATGCTGCTGTTGATCACCAAGCTCCATGAACCACTTGATGACTATCTCCCAGAAAATACAGGTGATCATGTCTCCAAAAATGATGTAGGTCAAGGGTCAAGACACCTTTGAATAGGAGCAGATAGCAGACTTCAAGTGCTTTCAACTTTGTATTCAACATGGTCTGTGGCAAGTACTGGACAAGCTGTAAATGAAAGAGTATGGTGTTGTTTCAACAAATTTTATTATTACATAGAAATTTGAATTTCACATAATTTTCAGATGTCAGGAAATAATTTTTTCCTGATGTTTTCTCCCCCCAATTTAAAACTGTAAAAAGACCATTCCCAGCTCAGAGGGCATACAAAAAGCAGATGGGCTTGGCCCATGGGTAGAGTTTGCCTGCCCCTGGAATATCTGTACCTCCCTCTATTGATCATCAACACCCTGCCTTTGTAACATTACACTTGTTGAGATTTACACGAACTGTTACACATGACTTCAGTGTGTTCAGCTTGGCTGCCGAATTGAATCTTACTCCACAACTTCCCTACAATGCACTCATAGGATGACTGTTAGCATGTCACTGTGAGTTTATGTCAACATAAAAGGAGTGGAGACTCCTTTTATGATGGATATTCAGTGGTTTCCATTTTATGGAGACTGTTACATAAAAATTGTGTCTTAGTTAGAATTTCGTTGCTATAAAGAGACAATATGACCAAGGCAGCTTTTCTAAAGAACAACATTTCATTGGTACTGGCTTACAGTTTCAGAGGTTCAGTCCATTATCATCATGGCAGAAAGCATGGCAGCATGCAGGCAGACATGGTGCTGGAGAAGGAGCTGAGGGTTCTGCATCTTGATTCATAGGCAGTCAGAGGGAGACTCAGTTCGACACTGAACAGAGCTTAATCGTATATATGACTTTAAATCCCAGGAGTGCTGCTTCTTATGGCCAAGCATGGGGGCCATTGCTTTCAAGTTACTACTCATCCTTAAAGCTATCTCCTTGTGACAGGTGCCAACATTCTCCAGGAATACTCTCACAAGTGGAACATCATGGTGACAGAATACCACAGAGGAAAGGCCTTGCCATCATACCTGCCTCCTGGCTGGTGTCCACTTCTGGGTAACTCTCAGTTCCCTGGAAACCTTCAACACCAGTGTTCAGTACTGCTGTGTTGATTTGAAACTAACTCTGGCAAAATGTACAGACAAACACTGTAGAACGTAGGATAGTCACACCACCAGGAACCAGGAGGTTAGCAGAAAAGAATGGAAACAAACACTTTTAACAAAAGAAATAGCAGGAATGAGTGTGCTTCAGGGACACCAGGAGACCACCTTAAACACAACAGTCGCAAAGCCCTTGCAGGGTTTGGAAGTCAGGCAGGGGTGTTGGATCACATGGTGGGAGTCCAGGCAGGCTGAAGCTAAGGGAGGTGAGGGCCCCTCCCAGGGCCCCTCAGCCAGTTTTGAGTTCATTGAACTTAGGAGTGGATAGGGTGTGCCAGAGCTGAAATTAAAAACAAAAAAAACAAAAAAACAAAAAACAAAAACAAAAAAGTGTCAGGGACAGATTAAGGACTAACAATCTCTTGTCTTAAGGTAGTTTGAAAACAGCATATGGCACAGTTTGGGATGGGTCTATGCTGCCATCATAGGCTACACTAGAACTTTTGAGAATCTGTTGAGGCCAAGGAGAGAGCTGGCCTCTCTCTAAGCAGCATTTCTTACTCCCTGGCCCTGGTCATGGGAGAAGACACAACAAGAGAAGCTGACTGAGTGTTATGGTCCTTCTAAGTAGCCCCATTGAATCACCTGGCCTTTTGCACACTGTATCTTTAAATCCTTTCAATGTGTATGGTTCAGGCAGAGGTGGGCAAACCACTCTTTACCCCGTGACCACAGAGGCTAACACTTGCCTCTTTCCTACACATCAAACAATAATTGTATGATAACTACCAGAGTTTAAAGCTAAACTTGAAGCAAGCTTTAATCAAATACTAGCCAGGTGAAGTTGTTTTGCCCAAGCCCATCTTCGGGATTCCAGAAAACATCCATGAGTTATTCCTTGCAGAGGCTTAAAATGGCAACTCCACAGGGCCACCATATTACCCATCAGGTCCAGTCAGGAGCAAGTATGCATCTTCACATATTCCCTGCTCATGTACCTCCTGCCTACATCCAATCAGGGGCAAGCATACATCCTGATGTATTTCCTCTTTTGGTCTCCCATTAACTTGCAAGGTGTATTTTTCTTGTTCCTGTTTTGGTCTCAAAATTGTTGTTAAACTATGGTTATGACATTATATCAGAGAGAGAGAAAACGGAAAGAGAAGACATCCATAGCATCACTCAGCACTTGTGCATTTGTGAAGCCCTTTTGTGCATGCCACTGTGCCACGTACAGCAGGCCACGGGATGCATAGCACAAGGCATGTGCATCCCCTGGTGGGCCAACAGGGTTGCTGACACAACAGTGACACAAAGCAATATATGGTAGGTGCCAGAATGTATCTTTTGTGCACGGTGTATGTGATGGGAATGTAAAGGGATTGAGATGGAATAGAAGAAGCCTGGGAGAGGCGTGTGCAGCCAGTGTTCTGAAGGACTGAGATGCAGAGAAGCAGCAGGCGATGAGCAGACAAACAGGGAGAAAATGGACAAGACTCACTGGGGTTGAGTCTATCACTACAGGCTCTGAATCTCTCCAAGGCACAGCATCACAGGCTGATCCACGTATGCTGGCTACAACAAACACCAGTGTTCTCTCTTCTCCAGGTGTCCTGAAGACAGACCAGGTTCAGATCAGCCTCTCCTTCCCAGACCCCTGATAGAGCCAATGCCCTGGAAGCATTGGCTTTGGGGTTTCCAGATGTCACCATCTGGAGCAGAGTCCTTACCACCTCTACATTTTCCTTTACTTGATTGGCAGATGAGGATGACTACGCATTCATTCACATGGCCATCATAAACATGGAGGATGTAGTCTGCACTGAGCCACATTGTCCTGCTGATCTGGTTCTCCATGAACATCTGGAATGCAGCCAGATGCAAACTCTAAAAAGATAGAATCAGGCCAGGAGCAGAAGCACTTGTTTCCTTAGCAGTGAAACCTCTGACCATGGCCCCCTGGTTACTGAATCCCGGAGGGCATTATGCATGGTCACTGGAAACGATGGTAAATGATAACAATTGAAGTACTTAAAGCCCAAATCATTTTTGTCTTTGCTGCTTCACAGTGAGCAGGTGCTGCCTTCCTCTGGGTTAGTCATAAATGATACAAAATGTGCCTTTAAAGTTCTTCCTTCCAGGCAGAGTCTGAACATGATGTCCCTATACCCTTAGAGGATATATAGATAAGCCCTGGGATAAAGAAAGTCTTAGAACTTCTATGTACAGACTTGCTAAAACATGTGCTATCTTTCTACCACTGCTGTAACAAATTACTACAAACTAGCCACTTAAATAGCAGAAAACATTAACCCAGTTTCTGTAGGTCATGGTCACACTAGATTCAGTCTTCCATGAGAAGTCTTACATGGTCAACTCAGAGTGTCTACACCCTTCATTGAAGATACTAAGGAAGATAGCTCATTCCAGGTCAGTCAAACTCTGGCTGAAATCAATTCCTCTCGGATGGAGGACTAAGATCTCCTCTCCTCACCAATCAAATTTTAGTCCAAAGTCACCTATATTCTATCTCATGTTCCAAGGCAGAAGACTCCAACAACAGATTGAATTCCTATTATACTGCAAAGTTCTTTGCTTTGAAAGTCTCCTGGGCCTGCATGGGACTGACCTGTGTTACAGTTGTGTAGCTTGGTCTTCTTGTGGAACTCCAAGCAGTGTGAGCAGGGTGTGTCTCTGGCTCTTTTGCAGGCTTTTGGGACCCTTCTCCTCCTAGTGGCTTGCCCCATCTGGCCTGAACATGAGGAGAGGTGCCTAGTCTTTCTTAAGCTTGTCACATTCGGTTGATATCCATGGGAGGCCTGTGTCCTTTTCTAAGTAGAAATGGAGAAGTGAATGGGATGGAGGACAGAAGGGAATGTGGGGGTACTAGGAGGAGAGGAGAGAGGCAAATCTGTGGTTGGGATGTAAAAAAAAAAATAAATAAATAAACAAAAATAAAAATAAAAGGAAGTCCCCTGGGATTAGAGAAGATTTACATAGGTGGCCCAGGACACTCTCTTTTGAGGTCCTTTACCTCAATTGCAACTATAAACTCCCTAAGGCCTTGAAGGTAATATGTCACAGTTTCTGGAGACTGGGGCATGACCACCTTTGGAAGGCTTTCTGCTGGCCACCTACTAGAGATTTCAGGCCCTCCTACCATTCTAGAAACTGGGGCAGCAGTACAGAGAACCATCTAAGGTAAACTGACCTAAAGATTAAAATCCCACAACACAGCAAGTTTGAGCAACACTCCCGCTTTCCAGTCTGTCCAGCACCGCATCAGATTGTATTTCCTATCATCACAGGGAAAGAACCAGTGTTTGGGGAGGGGACAAAAGGGGGACAAATGGCTGCATGAAATACACATTGGAGATGTCGTAATAGACCTTATCATTCATTTATATAACATATTCCAATAATAATAGTAAATGTGTGTCCCTTCAGTGGCTAGGACTCAGAAATAAGAGCTTAATGTCCTTCAGGGAGGCTTGCATGTCTTCTTATCTGTCTTAGCTACAGTAACCTATGGGCTTAAAGCACAGCTAAGAACATCATGTCTGGTTTTATGTCACGAAAAACCCTTGTGACACCACGCTGTTAAGACCTTGTACTCATCTAACCCCATCATCCCACTAGAAATTGGATTTTATTGATAAAGGATATTAATGAACGCAAGATTTCTATGCCGAGCTAGCGGGTAAAATCATAATTGTTAAACATTTATTTTATGTCTACCGAGTCTCAACTTTCTACTGAGAGATGTATTTTTAAGAACACGAGCTGGTACAAAACTATGTTAATACAAAAGTATAAATAAATATGTGTGCCAGCTGTGAACTCCCAAATATATTTTTAGCACTAAAGTTCCTGCAGGAAGATTTGAAAGAAGTTGGAGGTTATGGGACCAAGGACCTGTGATGGTGAAAACATGACCCTCTGTGGTTATTTCAAAGCTTCCCCAAACCTCCAAGACTTGTTATTTTTTGAATTTGCTTCTCTGATTGTGGATGATTTTTCAAACAGTTTAGAGAATTTTTTCCACATATCCCCAGCCCTCACACCAGGCCTCTTGCTTAGCCTGAGAACCCTAGGAAAGAAAATGAAGGCTCCTGCAGCTTCCATTTCTGAAGGTGTAAACAGAGTTGGGGTCTGAGCCTCTAAGTTTCTTGCCTTTGGGGACAGCAGGAGTCAAGAGTTTCTGAATGGCCGTGGGGGTGGGGGGCTTCCTGTGCAGGACTTTACACATTTGCGGTCCCATCAATCCAGCACCTCAGGGACAGGAAGCCAGCAGGGTTTGTGGAGCCAGATAGCCAAATAAAAAGAATCACTCTTGCCTTCCTGGAGTTAATTAATGCTGAAAACTGACCAGGCTTCTCTGAGCAAAAATTCCACATTTTACCCATAAAGCCAGCTAAGCCTGACCCTGGGACCCCACCAAGGCAGGTCAGACCTAGCTGGGAGGTACAGAGGAACTCACACTTTCCCTGCCTGTTCCTCACGCTGTTTCCCTTCTGGGTCCTGTTTTTATTCATTTTTCCAGTTTATAAAACATGCTCACTGATGGGCCCTGGGCCACAGGTGGAAAAGCTTAGAAGACACAAGTACAAAACCAGACCCATCAAGAGTCAGAAACCTAAACCAGGAGTTCTGCTCCATTAGCCCACCTCTACTCCTGCACCAGAAACCTAGCCTTCACCTCCCATAGAGTTGGGCTTTTCAGGAGGAGAAAGAGGTAGGTGTGGGAACCATTCTGCCTGCTACCTTGGCCAACAGCAGTTTGGCAGAGGGATGCTTGAACAAGGAATATAGACCTCAATGTTGGGCACCAAGCAGCTCTTCAGCTGTTTCCAAGCCTTAGATGTTCTCTTGGGCATCCAGGTCACACCCAAGTCGTCCAAGCCCAAGCCCTTGAGTATTTATCAGAAGCTCAGGTTTCCCACCACAGGAAAGGAAGATCAGACTACGGTCTAAGAACTTGTTAAACAAGAAGCTTAAAACGGCTTCCCCACCATTGTTAGAAGTGTGGCACTGAGATTATTTTAATCTACTCTTTTATCCTGCTGACTGATAACGTGAAGGGCGGGAAAGAAAAGACAAGGAGGCCAGGCATCGTTCCAAGTGCAGAGGCCACCATCTTCCTCGGCATCATTTGCTGAGGTCTACTGTCTGCCTGGAGCTAAACATGAGATGAGTTTGTGTTCTGGAGGCAACTGACTTAGTCTTAGGGAAGAGAAACACACACTGGAGCAGGAACCCAAAGGATAGATGTCAGCTACCGAGGTCAGTGGGTGTGGGGGGATGGGGGTAGGAGCAATCTTCTGTGGATGAGATAGGGTCCTCATCTGCCCAAAGGAGGCAAGTGGCCTTAGCTGTACAGTGAACAGTGTGATCAGCTCATGTCTTCTGAAAGCTTCCCCAGCAGACAAGCTAACGTTAGCAGGTGAGCTACCTCTGCCCCCCAACAGGTGATCCACCTACCCACAACACCTGAAGATCTACTTTGTCCTAGAGCTTGAAAGTCTTCAACTTAAAGAGCTGTGGTCTCAGCCCCCATTTCCATCAAGGCTTTTGCAGTAACAACCAGAAGTATGTCCCCATTTGTTGGGGATGATGGTGAGAAAGACCTAGGAGAGTGTAGGGGAAATAGGCATGGTCCTGTCCAGTATATATGTCCTCCAGCTGGAGAAAAACATAGTGAGCAAAGCATCAGACCCTGGACTGGGGAGAGAGTTTGAATTTGGCTAACCAGCAACCAGATAGAAGCCAGGTACAGGAGTTCATGTCGTTAACCCTAGCTGGAGTCCAGAGAAAAGGGGACCCTGGGGTTTCCATCTAGGCAGCTTAGTCAATCAATGATTAGAGGGTTCATTGAGAGACCCTATTCAAAATGTAAGATAGGAAGTAATAGATGACAGCACCCAATGTCAACCTCGGGCCTCCACACCCCATGTAGCACCCCAGTGGCATGGCTTTCCTTATCCCCTTAGGCTCAGGAAGAAAGTTTTCACAGACCACTCAACACATGTGACAGCTGTGCACATACACCACACACACATACAAACATACATACAAAAACAGAAAACCACAGCGATAGCACAAGTGTGGACTTCCAGGTAGGGCCTACACTTCCTTGGCAGTTCAGCAGACATCTAAAGACCACCGCCCACTCGATGCTTCCTTCACTTGGACTCTCTCTAGCCTGTTCTGACCCCTCCAGGACAAAGATGGAGAGATGAGCGAGACTGTCCAGCCACCTCCTTGTCCAGTGACAATACAGCTGTGTTGACTGGTCTGTGAACACCTTCCTGAGGTTAAGGGAGTAAGCAAAGCCATGCCACTGTACCACAAAGGTCAAGATGTCACCAGGATCCTAGACTCTTTTTCCCACATAAAGGAACCTTCCAGAAGGACACTGCTTCAGTGGCTGTTGGGCTGTAGTATTTCTCATAAGAAAAGGAAGGGAGTCTTTGTTAAAAGCAGCTATACACCCCAAGTTGGCTCAAAGTTAAGATAACACAGACATTCTGCTCTCAGTTTCTGAGGGAAGATTCTCTATGGTTTATCAATCCTGCTTTCCCCCTTCCTCTTCCTCAGATAACATGAATAAATGAAAAAGATGTACTTGGCTGAAAAGAAATAAGAAACTAGGAGACGCCCCCTGGCCCAAACATGGGAGTGGGGAAACAGGCAATTTTCCCAAAAAGCCATTGCATAGGTTAAAATCACCCCAGGGGAATGTTTAACTTGCTCCTTGGTCATTTATTTGAGCTTTAGGCCACTCTTGGGCTGTGGTGCTTAATGGAAAGAGTGTTTACCTTAGCAACCGCAGCAAACTGGGACCCAGCAGGCATGCTGGGAGGACACAAAATCCCTTCACAAAGGAGGCCATCAGCTAAGAAAATGTCACACTGCACATTTGGGGATGCCATCAAGGGATCTTTTAAAAATATTTTTCTGTTAATGATGGCTAAGGGTGGAGAAAGGGAAAGGAAAGGAAAGGCTTGCTCGAGGTCCCCTTTGGTTCTCTCTCTCTCTCTCTCTCTCTCTCTCTCTCTCTCTCTCTCTCACACACACACACACACACACACACACACACACACACACACACACACATCCCTGGTTCTTCCTGCTCTCTCCTTGCTGGGCGGTCTTAAAACAAGGAAGGATGACTGGGAAAGAAGGAACCTCTAGAGAATGAGGCATGGAAACCATGCTGCTCTTCCTCTGTCTGTGGCCAGCAGTCAACATGTTGGAAACATGCCCTGTGAAGATGTAAATGATGAAGTCTGGGTTATTTCCCCACATGCAGAAAGGGCAGGGTATCCACTAGTGTATTTCTTATAACTCACTGCATCCAGTTAGTACTCCATTCCCAATAATAAATGCATCTAATCCTAAGGGGCTGTGTCTAAGGTCAGGCATGCTATGCACATGAACACACTCGAGCACACACACAGGCACATACATATGCACAGCATGCATGCAAGCACATGAAGGAATCTGTTGTTGGATGCAGACGGCTGGACCAGATGGCACAGCTGGCCTACTTGTGGATCTAGGCTATCCAAAGCAATATACACATGGACCTTGCAAGGAGCTCCAGCAGACTCACAGCCTGACAATTCCCTCCATTTCTCATGGGAGGCAGGCTTCTAAGGGTGGGGGAAGGGACACAAGTGATGTGGGAGCAAGGGGATAGAGGCAAGCAAGGGAAGTGTAAAAGTTCAGAGAATGTGAAAGGATCAGCATGAAGACCTTGATTCGAGTGTCAGCAAGAAACCAAAGTCCAAAAGCACCGTTGCCCGTGGGATGTGCTTCAGCCTGGCCCTGCTCTGTCTCATCATGCTCTTCTGCTTCCATCCTCACTCACAGTCCAGCTCCTGCAGAAGCCCACCAAGCAAACTTACCAGTGCCATCATAACTGTGCTCCTTTTCCTTCTGCCATGCCTCATAGACTTCCACACACCCCCAAGCGTAGCCCCAGTGTCCTCCAATCCTGGAACCCTCTGAGCATCCACTAAAGCTCTTAACAACACTTTTCTTTGGATAGGATCTGTTTCCATTTAAACTGAAAGTTTTTACCCAGAGCTCACTTGCCTGTGTCTGAAGATATTTATGATAGTCTTGACTGGGGGTAGTATTGCTGGTATCTAAGGGTAGAGGTCAGAATTTTGCTAATACCCTACCATGCATAGAACAGACCCCCACCCCCAGCATGACTGTCTTAATTAGGGTTTTACTGCTGTGAACAGACACCATGACCAAGGCAAGACTTCTAAAGGACAACATTTAATTGGGGCTGGCTTATAGGTTCAGAGGCTCAGTCCATTATCATCAAGGTGGGAGCATGGCAGCATCCAGGCAGGCACTGTGCAGGCAGAGCTGAGAGTTCTACATCTTCATCTGAAGGATGCTACTGGAAGACTGACTTGCAGGCAGCTAGGATGAGGATCTTAAGCCCATGCCAACAGTGACACACCTACTCCAACAAGGCCATGAGGCTTTACTCCCTGGGCGAGCATATACAAACTATCACATTGACTTATTCCCAACCATCAATGCTACCCAGTTGAGAAAGCCTGCTTGCTCAGGGTAAGGATATCCCGTGTCTTTGAAATCAACTTAGCAAGTCACGTTACCACACCAAATACACAGTACACTCAGAAATGTTGCATCAAGAGTAGATAAGCAGATCAACATGGTTAAGACCATGGTCAAAAGAACAGTGTAGATACATTTATCACCCCAAATTTATTTGTGATAAAAGGATGCAGAATTGCTATACTTTAAGCTCTGATAGCCAGAGGACCATGGCTACACTGCAGAAGTTACCAGAAAGAGTCCTGGGGGATATGACCCCTCATGAAACTCACCACTAAATTAATCACCTCACTAAATATATTAGATAGTACTTCAATACATAATTCAATATGTATCTCTTTTTTCTCAACTTGTATTATGCTAATTGGTTTGTATACATTATGATTATCAATATAAATAATTTACATCCTTTGCAAACATATTGGTTTGCTTTCTTTTTTTAACTTCAGTTTTGCTACTATGAATCTTTTTTTTAAAGATTTATTTGTTTTATTATATGCAAGTACACTGTAGCTGTTGTCAGACACTCCAGAAGAAGGTGTCAGATCTCATTAAAGACGGTTGTGAGCCACCATGTGGTT